>NC_056751.1:404279198-404351698 GCF_019279795.1 Protopterus annectens | reverse complement strand
TGGTCTCAGTGTTTTGAGTTTCGATGTTATGAGAATTAGCTGTTTTGAAGGGGAACTATATATATATATCTATATATATATATATATATATATATATATATATATATATATCTAGGACTGTTGACCGAAAGTTCAACAGTCCAAATCCAACTTACCCGAACACACTTTAACAAAAGTGCTTTTACCGAAAAGCACTTTTGTTAAAGCGCGTTAAAAACAAAACTTTAAAAAATAATAAAAAGCATTTATGCAGGGCACCCCCCCATGCCCCCACACACACCCTATTTTATTATTCTCACTCTGAGATTGCACTACAGTGGGGAAAAGGGAAAAATTCCATTAACCGCACGATCTCCGCGACAGTCACTCCCCCACAACTCCCTCTACATTCAGACATACTTACGTGAAAGTGCTCCTTCGGTGAAAATCACTTTCGCGTAAGTATGCACGGCCATTTCAGATTCGGTGAAACGGCCATTTGTTCATTAGTCCCAGACCCATACAGATATATGTATATTTATATATACTATATATTATATATATTATATATATTTAGTAAACTAAACCCTAAATGGGCGTAGTATTCTCATCCTAAGGGGTGGTGAAAGCCAACACACTCTGGCTAGGCTTATAAATGCCCTAGGGCAGATAGCCTAGTACGAACCTATATATATATATATATATATATATATATATATATATATATATATATATATATGTGTGTGTGTGTGTGTGTGTGTATAAATCCATTGCTTTCTTACATTCCTAACTCAATTTTTTTTTATATCTTTTACAATCACTTTCTACTAGCTTTTGTCTCTAGTAGTTTCTGTATTGTTATTTGGTAGCTGTAATTGTGCCTGTATTTGTTCTTTCTTTTAAAATATCTGACAAGGCCAATGACTTCAAAAGTGTTGTGCCTGTGAGCTCAAGTTCTGATCCACACAATCTATGCAGTTATTCTTTGGGGGCAAACCATTTAAATGTTTACTGTGACTCCTGTGCCTCCTTTGGGGCCAGGGCTCTAATGGATGGCATCCACTTCAGCTTCTCCTTCTTCTAAGAAATTGGGCAAGTTAAGCCTGTCAAGGAGAATGACAGAGAAAAGAGTAAGGAGAAAGAAAAAGAGAAGCAGAAAATGACCTAGAAAGAATTCTCCAGGTCTGATCCCCAGTCGGATCTGACCCAGAAGAATCCTGTTGAATCCAGCATCAGGACAGGAGCATGTTTTGGTCTTAGCACCATCTCCAGTATGCTGTTTTTCTCTGGAGCCAGACAGTCCTCACTCAACTCCACTCTTCTATACTCCAGAAAAGACATCGATCTTCCAGACCACCTTCCGTGGATTCTTCATATAGGTCCTTTCATTTGTCTAGCATCCTTTCTGAAACGATTGTTGATAAGATGATGAGGAAGTTTCTTTGGACTTAGACTCAGCTAGGGATCCTCCCATCACTTCCCCCATGGGTCTCCAGGTCTTTTCCAGTCATCTCCTTTTTGGTTACTCCTTCTCCAGTCTGACTTTCAGATATGGTGTTTATGGCTCTGAGTGATGCCCATGAGACGCCCTTTTTGGAGTCAAGAAAGGCTCATGCTTTGACTCCATCAGTGTTCCTTACCCATTTGAATCCAGCACCATCAGATAGTGAAGCCTGTCAGAGCAAATGGTCATGGCCAAGATACGTGGGTTGAGTTCAACTCTGAAGTTAACAGAACCATCTCTACCTCAGGGTGCTTTGGCTGTAGATAGTTTGGCTGTGATGTTGGCTTCAGAGTTTAGACAGATCAGGGTCAGGGATGTTCCTTCCTTAGGAACTTCAGGTCTTGGGAAGTCATCTTCAGTACCAATTTCAGGTTCAGTGCTTGAAGCTTTTGAAAGGGTTCTCCCTAGATCTAGACAGGAGGCTGCTAACATGCACTCAGCATCATCTTGACTCTCTCTGGATCCTGTGGTGCCTGCCACACATTCTATCCATTAGGGACAACCAGCCTCAATAAGCCTTGAGGGTCCTTGCTTGATGAGTTCCACATTCTGATTCTGAACCTCCTCCAGAGCATCCCACTGAAGAAAGTCACAGGAAATGACCTTGCAAATGGAGGCACTTAGACTCTTAGGAGTCACTCACTGAAGACTCCAGTTAAGAGGAAGGGGGAGGGGTACACAAAGCCCACCCTGGAAGATGTCTCATTTGGAGAGATCCTAAAATTGATGTAGCAGGGGGGTTGTCATTCAAAGCCCCCTCCTCAGAGGAGTTGATATTCCTGAAGGTTTTTGGGGCTGGCTCATTTACTGCCTGGGTGGTTCCACCCATTGATATGCTCATTGATAACCCTCACATAAAACCATTTAAAATGCAGTGTCCCCTAGGAACAGGACACATTGGAGCAAGGGTCCCCTAGTAGATACATTGGTGGTACCAGCAGCCAATAAGAAGGAGCTTTCCAAAGACAGCACCTCTGTTCGTATCCCTAACAGGAAGTCCATGGCATTGGACAGATTTGGAAAGACGATGTTTGCTGCTTGCATGCTAAACTACCCGATTCACATGACACAGTTTCAGAGGGTTTGGACTAGGGAACTTTTCAAATCTCTATTTGGTAATTTATCTGCAGACATTCAGAGAACTATAGGGTAACAGCTATCCTTACAGTCCATGTCTAATGTGTCCACATACCTATTTTCCAACATGGCAGATGTCACTGCAGGAGCAGCAGGCGTTGGCATTACTGTGTGTCAGCATGCCTGTAAACATCTCTGCAGTTTTGCAGAGAGCTTTAAGACATCCTTCATCAATGCTGCTTTTGATAGTTCAACACTATTTGGATGAAAGGTAAAATAGACAATAACCACAATAACCAGAAGTGAGCAGGAGGGCAAGACTGTGTCTGCTATAGACATATATTTTTACACACCCAAGTGATTTTTCTCAGAACCAGAATGGTGAAAAGAAACTTTGGTTTTGTAAGTCCCAGAATCTTGCCTCAGATACTTTTATTTACAGAGCCTCCCTGAGGCAAAGGGAGGAATAACTTTAATGGATGTTGCCCAATGTGCAGAGGTGAACCACAGAATCAAGATTGTTGAGGTCTCTTTACTGAGAAATCCTTTCAGTGCTCCTAAATGGTTGCCCAACTGCTGCACTTTGAAGGCAGTCAGAGGCAGTTATCTCTGCACCCTCATTCCTGGCTAGCCATCACTCAAGATGCTTGGGTACAGAAGATAATCACCAGAGGTTGTGCTATTCCCTTTGCTTTCCCCCAACAAACAAAAAGAAAATTCCTGAATTTCATACAGCCAGAATGAATTAACAGCAGCAGAAGTGTCATAACTGCAAATAAGTGAGTCATCCAAGAAATCCCTCCAGACCAGAGAGGATCTGGAGTTTATTCAAGATTATTTCTAGTTCCAAAAAAGGCTGGAGGACCTCAGGCCCATTCTGGACATGTCATCTTTGTGAGCATGGATCGCTCCCTTCTAGGTTGGAGGGCATTTTAAAGGGAAGATATTCCAAGGCACATGGTCCATGACAGAGACCAGTCTTCACTATCTTGGAGATGTCTGGTATATCAGCAAACATACCTTTTATGCTGGGAAGCCATGAGAGTGTGGAAGTGGGCAATATCTTCTCAGTGCTTTCCAGTGATAATGCACATCCCTGGGAGTTCCAGTGTCTTGGTAGACAAACTGAGCTGGTCTATTCTTCTGCCTCATGGGTCATCCATCAATCTGTCAGTGGCTTCTATGATTTTCAGTCACTGGGGTTAGAAATGCTGCTACCTTTTCACCTACCAGCTAAATACCAAATGCAGCAGCTACTTTGCATTGATATCCCCAATAGGACAGTCACAGAGAGATGTTCTACTCCACAGTTGGCCCTCAGGTCTTCAGTATGCCTTTACACCTCTTCCCCCATTAACCATATTTCTACAGAAAGGGATCAGGTGTAAGGTAACGGTGATTCTAACTGCCCCCTTTCTGGCAGGTTTCATTTCCCTTCTTTTGGCTTCATCTGAAACACTGTTCAATAAGATGCCAGATACTCTTACAGTCCTTCTATCTAACCCATCTGGCCAGCTGCACTGGTATCTGAAAACCCTAAAGTTAACTGCATGGTTCCTTCAGTTACAGTGATAGCCAGGGAAGCCAGTCTTTCCAGCCCGGTTATGCATATTTTATCGTTTTCCCAGAAACCTAACACAGGAAAGATTTACAGGAGTAAATGGCAAAGATTCACTTTCTTGGCTTCTTCTAAAGGCATAGATCCTTCCTCTGCATCTCTCCCATCTTCTTTGTATTTTCTAGCAGATTTTTCTTGGAAGATGTCAGTTTCTCCACTATTAAAGTTCAACTAGAAGTCATATCCAGTTTTCATGTTGGGGAAAACTAGAATCCTATTGCATCTCTGAAACTCTCTAAGGCTTTCTTAAAAGGAACATTCTGCTCAGATCCCCTATCATAGATCCAGTTCCTCCTTATAGTATTACCTTGATTCATCAGACTTTAATCAGTTCCCTTCTTAACCAGCAGCATCTTCAGATCTGGAATTTCTGTCTTGGAAAACTATCTTCCTAGTCACTGTCACTTCTGTCTGGAGAATTTCAGAAATTCAAACTTTATTTTGCACATCCCACACTTAGTTTTTCACAAGGATAAGGTGCCCTTTTGGACTAACCCCAAATTTCTTCCCAAAGTGGTTTCTGAGGCTTCACTAAACCAGAAGATTAAGCTATCAGTCTACCATCCAAATTTTTCTAACAACAGTGAATATATCTTCCACTTGATGGATATTCACTGTCAATTGAGATTTTACCTATATCATACCAAAGGAATCAGAAAAACAGATCAACTTTTTATTTCCTTCTTAAAGTCTAAGTTGTGACAAGGCATCTGTAAACTCATGCTGTCCAGGTGGCTCTCTGATTGTATTACCTTTGTCTATAAGGAAGAAGGTTTGTCTGTTCCACACAAACCCAAAGCTTATTCATCTAGAGCAGTAACAGCCTCCAATGCTTATTTTACTAGAGTTCCCAAAGACAGTATTTGTGCTGCAGCTACTTGGTCTAGTGTTCATACGTTTGTAGCTCACTATAGGCTGAACATTCATTCTAGATCCCGTGCATCTTTTGGTTTCACCATTCTTCAGAATATTCTTCCATGAGAACACCCTGGAGTACTAGTACCTGGGGAATCAGTCTCATACATTGAATAGGATGGAAAAGAAAACATTGGATATGAATGCTATGTACTATAATGCTAGATCAATGTTGTCTTCTTTTGTCCACCTCAATTTCCCTCTGTCCCCCTAACCAAATTCTCATCTATTGGTCTTGACTGATTGATTGGACCTTGTCACACATTCAGCCTTCAGCTACCTTTTCTCCCTTCTCAGCACTGGTATGATATTAAAATTGTGTATGCCTTTTAGACAAGATATTTGATACAAATGGGTAACTCGATCTGAGATATTCTAGGAACAAAATAGAATTATGGTTAGGGGAAGAGCCTGACCCTTGGATCCAAGAGCCTGAAAAAAGGAGCTGAGGTCAGATCCATTTGGATCTGATAACCCATATGTGGAGCCAGGTGGAAGAAGACAATTTAGGTCTAGCATTATGTTAAGTGCATAACTTTCGATGTTATGTAGTCCTATCTCGCCATAATTCTTGCTGGATGGGGTTCGGCCGATACTAAAGCTCGAGAGCTTTTACTGGCTCGAGGCTAACCCCTATCCTATGGTGCTTCACAGCAATTCCCTCAGATCTCGTTTGCTGTGAAAGCTCCGAGGTTGTCTCCTTACTGGCTCGTTGGCTAAGTAGAAGATTTTTTGATAAATCTTGTTATTTCTCGTCCTTTTTCTCACTTTCTACCTTTAATAGTTGTTAGTTGTTACCTGTGTGTTTGTTGTTGAGTGCTTGATCCCCTATTCCATTTTTTAGGATTGTACGGCCCATTTTAGTTAGAGGGCCGTAGTTGCCCATTTAAATTAGAGGGCCTTTCCTCCCTGTATGGTAGTCCTTTCTCCTTTTTAAAAAAAAAAAACTTTTTTTCTCTTCATAACTTTACTGTTAGTTATAGTTAGTGTTATTGTTATTGGAAATTGTTGTTAGCCTTGTTTTTCTTTGTCAGCATGTCCAAAGAGAAAGACAGAGAACATAAGGAACACCGCCCCTCGGAGTTCAAGAAATGTGGCAAGTGTTCACAAAAAATGTGTACTGTCTAGGAGAGGCTCACTTACAAGAACCCTGTCCGTTTTGCCATACCTTCAGTACTAGGGTTCTTAATGAGAGGAAACGTAAATTAATAGACAGGGGTCTTATGAATGACCAGTTCCTTCCAGGAACAGCTGGAATTTTGTCAGACAGCTCTCAAAACTGTGAAGAGAAAATCTTTGGTTCCAGCATCAAAGCCGTCTAAAAAGTCTAAAGCGATGGAGCCAAGGAGTTCTGGCTGCGATTCAGCTTCTTCTGTCTCGGTTCTTGTTCAAGAAATGTGACAAGTGTTCACAAAAAATGTGTACTGTCTGGGAGAGGCTCACTTACAAGAACCCTGTATGTTTTGCCATACCTTCAGTACTAGGGTTCTTAATGAGAGGAAACGTAAATTAATAGACAGGGGTCTTATGAATGACCAGTTCCTTCCAGGAACAGCTGGAATTTGGTCAGACAGCTCTCCAAACTGTGAAGAGAAAATCTTTGGTTCCAGCATCGAAGCCGTCTAAAAAGTCTAAAGCGATGGAGCCAAGGAGTTCTGGCTGCGATTCAGCTTTTTCTGTCTCGGTGCCGTCTGTTTCTTCGGTGCCAAGGCAACCTTCGGTATCGAGACACTCTCTAATTATCGACCCTGTTTCACCAATGTTGAGGTCTCCTATTTTAGAAAGGAGGAGATCTCCTTCTGTCTCCACCTGTTCCTCCAGGACACTTTCAGATGAGGACATTGAGCGGGTGGTGAAGAGGTTGCTGTGTGACCCGGCTCTGGCTAAAAAGTTAGCTCTTCTGGACCCAAAGGCTTTGGAGCCATCCCTTCTACAGACTACTGCTCCTCCTCCCAACTGCTTCACCCATGGAGCCAAACACTTCGGGTTCTATTGTGTTGGATCCTTTGGTTCCGAGAATTCTTCCTGCTTCCTTGAAACTGATAACTCTATCCTCTGCGGCTCAGCCTGGAGCCAAGGGATCTGGGAGCCGACGTTCTCAGGTCGACTCCGAGAGAGATAGTCACCCCGTTTTTTCTTCAGAACCGACCCTCCCTCTCAGTGCTTCATCTCAACTGAGCTCTGTTCCCATGTCTGCTTTGGAACCTGTCCCTCCTGCTCGGAGCCGACTTTCCATCTCCTCGGAATGGAGGCTGTCTTCAGAGTTGGGGTGAAAAGGCCTTCAAAGCAATAGGGAAAGCTTTGTCCAGTGCCAAAGCCCTGCCTTTGGACCTGATGTCTCACCAGCAGCCTCTTCTCCCCTGCCACCCCCTCAGTGTAGGGAACCAGAGACTCAAGAAGCCCCCATTGGAGGTGTCCTCTCTTACAAGACCTCCCCAGATTATCCCACTGGGGAGCTTCCTCGGAAGAGACTTTGTAATTGGAGGCACATTGACTCACCTGAGTCTGTCACATCAGACACCGATTTGGATGAGTCAGAAGGGTCCCCTAGATCCCCCTCTGTGGATGTCTTCTTTTCTAACATCCTTGAAATCCTTAGACAGAGGGGTGATTGGAAGACCTCTAACCATACTGAGGATGAATCAGTGTACCTTGAGGCCTTTGTTTCCCAACCTTTCCCCTCCTGGGTAGCACTGCCTTATGACCAGCTGTTGGGGGTCATATCCCGGTAAGCCTGGACCTCCCTGAACACAGTGGAGCCTGTCCCAAGGAGGCCAAACAAATTTATGGCTGCTCTGGAAGATAAGTCGTTTCTTTCTAAGGGAGATCCTGTTGATGTTATGGTGGTAGCAGCAGCCACAAAACAGGAGTTATCTGAGACATCTTCTAATATCCATCCTCCTAATAAGGAGTCCAGGAGGATGGATAGATATGGAAAGCGTACTTTCTCTTCAGTGGCATTTTCCTTAAGATCGCTGAATTACCTATCCCATTTTAATAGACTTCAAAGGGATCTCCTGAAGTAGTTGGGAGACACCCTTCGGGGTTCAGTAGCTTTGGGATCCACAGATAAGGTATCTGCGCAGCTCTCCACCCTTACATCTATAGCTAACTCCTCCATGAGGCTGCTTTCCTATGCAGCGGATGGAGCGAGCAGGGCAGCTGCAGCAGGAATTTCTTAGGAGACATTCCTGGATGCGTCTATGTAACTTCATGGAATCCTTTAAGTCTTCCTTTACCAATGTCCCCTTTGATGGTTCAACTCTTTTTGGACCGCAGGTAAAAGAGACTCTGACCAGTTGTGAGCAGGAAGGGAAAACCTTATCTGCTGTCAGAGTCCGTTTCTCCCTTCCTTCTAGACCCTATTCCAAGGGTCAAACAGGAGGGAAAATGTGGTTCCATAAATCCCAAAAAGGTTTTCCTCAGGCACAAGGTCAACCCTCCTCCTAGAGGCAGAGGGGAAGGATATAATGGAAGATGCCGCCTTCGTGGCAGAGGAGGTCCGTAATATCAGGGAAACAGAGATTCTTTCTCTGATCGTCCCTTCCATCGCCCCTGAGGGGTTGCCCAACTGTCCATCTCTGGAGGCAGTCGGGGGTCGTCTTTCACTGTACCCAAGCACCTGGCTACAAATTTCCCAAGATCATTGGGTACAAACCATAATATCCAGAGGTTACCTTATTCCCTTTGTTTCCGATCCCCCGGTAAACTGGTCTCTACCAGACGTGCCACCCATTCAGTTAGACCGTACAACATCAGAGGTCATCTCGTTGCTGCAAAAAAGAGAGTCATCCAAGAAGTCCCCACAGAGCAAATAGGATCTGGAACTTACGATTCTTTTTAGCTCCAAAAAAGACAAGGGACTGGAGATCAATTCTAGATCTCAGCAAACTCAACAAGTCTGTAAAGAAATCAAAGTTCCGAATGCTCACTCTGCAGTCGGTATTTCCCTTTATCGAGAAAGACAATTGGATGTGCTCAATAGATCTTCAGGACGCGTACTACCACATCAAAATGGACAGGTGTCCAGAAGACACCTACGCTTTTGGCTGGGAGCCAGTCATTTTCAGTTTCAAACACTGCCCTTTAACCTCACTGCAGCCCCCAGAGTGTTCACCAAATGCATGGCAGTGGTAACGGCTCACCTGAGATGTCAAGGATTCCAGGTGTTTCCGTATCTAGACAACTGCCTCCTCACTGCTACCACCAAGCACCAACTAATCAGAACCAGGGACGAGACTCTATCCTTGTGTGCCAGATTAGGCATTACAGTAAACCTAAAAAAAATGCACATCCCGGGGAAGTCCAGTGTGGTAACAGACAAACTCAGTTGAGCAATTCTGATGCCTCACGAGTAGTCCCTGAATTCAGAAGTTGCAGAAGAGATTTTTCACAAATGGGGCCAGCCTTGCTGTGACCTATTCACCACATACATGAACACCAAATGCAGCAGCTACTTTGCCCTAATTCCCCATCCAGGGATGTCACCCAGGGACACTCTGGTCCACAATTGGCCTCCGCGACTCCTTTATGCTTTTTCATCCTTTTCTCTCATTCCAAAAGTAATTCAGAAAACAAAACTGTTGAGTACCCTGATCCTCATTGCTCCTTACAGGCCTCGCCAAATCTGGTTCCCCTTCCTGTGGCCCTAACTCTTGGAGGAACCATGGATTCTGGAACCATCTCCAGACCTCCTGATTCATCAATCAGGGTAGTTCTACCCTACTGTCCAAGCCCTGAAATTGACAGCATGGCTGCTCCAGTTCCATGAATAGCCAGGTGTGTTTCCCTTTCCCCTTCAGTCAAACACATTCTGATTTCTTCACACAAACCTTCCACCCGGAAATTATATTCCAGTAAATGGAAAAGGTTCTCCACTTGGGCAGCAAACCTAGGCATAGACCCCTACTCAGCTCCTATAGAGTCTATCCTGTCCTTCCTGGCATCTCTTTTTCATGAAGGAGCTGCAGCTGCTACTATTAGAGTTCAGTTAGCTGCCATCTCTAATTATCATTTTAGCTTCATGGGAAATCCAATCATGTCCCACTCTTTATGCAAAACGTTTCTGAAAGGAGCCCTCCTTCTCAGGCCTCCAATCAGGCAACCATCGGAGCCCTGGGACCTAAACCTAGTTCTTACATCTTTAATTTCTCCACCCTTTGCACCCTCTTCTTCATCAGATCTGAAATTCTTGTCTTGGAAGACATTGTTCTTAGTGGCTATAATGTCTGCCAGGAGAATTTCTGAATTACAAGCCCTTACCATTCGACCTCCTTACATTGTGTTCCATAAGGATAAAGTCTCACTTAGAACTAATCCTTCCTTTCTTCCTAAGGTATGTTCAGAGCATAATCTCAACACAACTATCGAACTACCAGTTTTCTTCCCAAATCATTCTAATAAATCAGAATACAGACCACACCAACTGGATGTCCACAGAATTCTCAGGTTTTTACCTGCACAGGACTAAAGAATTTCGAAAATCTGACCAATTATTTGTTTCATTTTCAGTCAAAAATAAAGGATTGCCTGTTTCTAAGGTCGACTTGTCTAAATGGCTTTCAGACTGCATTTCCTTTGCTTACAAAGCTACTGCCAAGCAATTACCAGCCAAAGCAAAAGGTCATTCAGCCAGATCAGTATCTACTTCATATGCCTTTAGATCTAAACTCCCAATTGATACCATTTGTGCAGCAGCTACTTGACCAAGACCTCATACCTTTGTCACTCATTACAAATTGGATTTGGCCTCCCGGGACAGGTCATCCTTTGGGTCCACTGTGCTGAAGAGTCTCTTCACTTGAGCCACCCGAGATAAAGGTGCTAGGGATGCTGTCCCATCCAGCAAGAATTACAGTGAGATAGGACTACTACATAACATAAAAAAGTTATGTACTTACCATAATGTTCCATGTTTGTAGTCCATTTCACCTACATTCTTGTGTCCCTCCCTCCTTCCCCCTTCCTGTTTCCTGGAGGAACTGGTGGACTATACATTATGCTGTCTGACCTGGTTGTAGTTGTCTGTCCACCTGCATGGATAGTAATACAGAGTATTCTGTTTGTATGGGCATAGTTATTCATAGTTACTGACTATAATGTACCTATCTACTTTCTTGCAAACAAGATCTAGGGAATTGCAGTGAGGCACCCTAGGATAGGGGTTAGCCTCGAACTAGTTAAAGCTCTTCAGCTTTAGTATCGGCTGAGTCAGAGCCAAGGATTGGCTCCGAACCCTATCCAGCAAGAATGTAGGCGAGATGGACTACAAACATGGAACATTACGGTAAGTACATACATTCTTTTTTCTCTGCCTTACTCTTTGGGCTATCCATTGCTCCAAGAGTTTTCATAAAGTGGATATCTCCTTTCATAACCCCATTGCAGGTTACAGGGTATCCACATTTTTCCATACTTGAAGAACTTGCTTATCTTTGCAGTCTTTTTCAAAGTGTCAGGAAACTCCCACTTGGGTAGCATATCTTCTACACAGACAGGGGTTCCAAGTGAACATTCAAAAGTCTTTTCTGAATCTATCATTCAGGATTTTGTTTCTTGAGTTCCTGCTAGACATCTCAGTACAAATAGCTTTTCTTCTACAGAAATAAACAGAACTTTATTTCAATCTATCCCAGGGTTTTTCCACTCAGACTTCTGTTATGGTGAGGGAATACCTATGGATTCTGGGTCTCATGGCATTCAAGATTCTCTAGGTGGCCACAAAAGACAGATCCCTTCACATCCCATATTATTTTGGCACTGTCCTATTTTCTATTTATCTGAAATTTTTCCTTCTGTTATGAGATACTCTTTTTTGGATACTATAGCCAACTTTTATTCTGGGCTGGATTCAACTTTATTTGCCTCACTTAAGGTCTGCAAAGCCTTCTTATGTGGTAACTTTTACTTTAGGCCTGATGTTTAAGATTCTGCCCCTCCATGGAATATTTTCTTTATGTGTGAAAAGATCACTGCTCTATTATTGCACCCTCCTCGTTCTGCAGACCAGAAGTTTCTGTCCTGAAAGACCGCTTTATAAGTGGCATAACTTCTGCAAGCAGGATTTATGTGTTGCAGTTCCTTTCTGTCAAACCTCCCTTTCTCATTTGTCACAAAGAAAAAAGTGTCACTCAAAAAAACTGTTCTTTATACTAAATGTTGCTACTGAATCAAATCTGAAACAGTCAGTAAATCTGCTTGTCTTTTTTCCTGCATATGCTAACATTTTAACCATGGCGAATACCTTTTTCCATTGCATGGATGTCCACATATAACTCTAATTTTAGCTGGAGAGGAACAGCTTTTTGCAAAGATTTTTGTTTGTGTCTTTCGGCTTTTCCAGGTTAGGGGTCGCCACAACGGAACTCCGGTCCGCTAATGATTGGTAATGGATTTTTACGCACCGGGTTACCAGCCCTGACGCACAACCTTCAACAAAGGCACGCCCCATTCACGTATGTCTCCACATAGAAGACGCTCTAGCTGAGAATCGAATGGGACAACGTCTTGCTATAAGGTGACAATGCTACCGCAACACCACAATATCACTCAAAAAACAGTTTTTTATACCAAAAGTTGCTACTCAATCAGATCCGAAACAGTCAATAAATCTACTTGCCTTTTTTCCTGCATATTCTAACATTTTTAACCATTGCGAATACCTCTTCCGTTGCATGGATATCTGTTGCAGTAGTGTAAGCTATATAGGTTATATCATGTCTAGGATTACTCAAAACTCAAACAAAAAAGACATAAATGAGTAAATCCCCCTGTGAGACTAATACCAGCATCAGAATTCCAAAATGGAACGCACAGGCAGGAATCTTGTGTGAAGAGAACCTTTACTCATAACAAACACTTTCACTTCTAAAAATGCTTTTCAAGTTTTATAAAACTCATAATAACCAAAACATTTAAATACTTTCCAATACACAATTAATCCAACAATTAAAGCAATTAAAAACACACCAGCCAGTGTCTTAAGCTTTCTGCAATTTAAAATTGGTTTAATGTTATAACAATCATTTAAACCAAATTCATTAATGACATTTAACCTTGTAATCTGTTCATATACGTATTTCTCTGCTATTCTTAATATCACCACCATGTATATTTACATGTGCTATTTGTAGTAAAATTGTGCATAATATCTTTTTTAATGACTTGTCTTGCTAAAACATTATTCTCATTACCTTTTCTGATAACACTGGTGATTATAATTCTCTCTTTCAAGTGCCAATTTGTTTTGCTATCATAGAAACGTGTGCATTCAGTACATAGGTTCATAGTTTAGTACTAAGCTAACTGCCCTTGCTAGCCATTTTAAGCCTAGCCAATTATCCCTTGTGAGACTCAAACCCTGCACCTTGTGTTTGTAAGGCAAACACCTTAGCCATTAAGCCACCCTCCCGACACATTTCTAGATATACTAGATTCTGTGTATTATCTGTATAACAGCATATATAATATTTAAAATTAGTTGTTAGAGGACCAAGGATTGAAAGTTGTTTAGCATTTCTCCATAGCTGGGCATATAATTTCCATTTTTGGGGGGGGGGGGCTTTCACTTTTATTATTTTATCAAGAAACAGTACATCATTAAACAACTGTTTTTAGGGTAAATGTTTTGTTGGAACTGTCATGTGACATTCTTGTCAGGTAAACCTGTTTGCTTATTTTTCTGTTTTTATATAAACTTTTATATTAAATAAATGTGCTTTAACTTTTATTAGTAAGAATTTTATAAAACTTTTTTTGGGACCTAGCCAAGTTTTTTTTTGTGCTTTTCCGTGCTTATTTTTTGCGTAAATACTTATTTTTGATAACTGCCTATTATAGACATTTTGCTGATATTGTTACTGCATTTCACACTTCTTTTTCAGCTTACTCATGTAACAACTTACCAGTTTCTTAGTTCTTCCTTCTTGTAGACACAAGAAAAAGAAATTATTAGACATCTGTTACCACTTCAGCAGGCCATTTCAGGTTCCTCAGACCACTCATCTTATTCCCTGGTCTCCTCTGGTATAGCCCCTTCAGCCATCATGGACCAGGAGTTAGACATGTCCTCTGTGGCTGTTAGAGTACCCTCTGTGGGATAGGAGAATCATTCTTGTTGGTCTCAAAAGGAGTGGGGAATTCTTCTCTGTCTGGCCCAGCCAAGATGTCTATTTCCTGGAGTGATGTCCTTGATGTCCCTGACATGAGACAGGCTGCTTCCATGGTAGAAAGAAGCAGAAAATTAAACATTTATCTTCCCCTGTCTTTGTTACTCTGGATAGGGAAGATTTATTAGGCTTGTCTCAAGCCTGAATTCATACTCTTAAACTTTCACATTCTAGTTCTATTGGTAAGAAAAAATAAGTTATTGTGCTTCTGAATAGTCTTAATGTAATGAAAGAGAATGGAATTGGAGGGAACAAATGTAGTTATTTCTCCTCCGCCAACAGACTCTGACTCTGAAGAGAGTATTTCTTTAGATTTTTCCTATGAAGAATTTTCTTTCTCTGAAACCACCTCTCCAATGAATCAGCATTTTCAGTGATAACAATATAACATTCTAATTTCTCTGAAAAATATGATTAATTACAAGTGGAATTTCCTCAGCCTATTGCTATTCCTCCTGTTTTTAAAGCTTTGGAAGATGCTTTTATTACAGCATGCAATGTGCCTGACAGGCAGCCTGCAGCCCCTAAGAAAGTAAACAGATTTTATATGGTTCCTCAGTCTTATAAATACGTATTTTCTAATCCCAGACCTGACCATGCAGTGATTTATTTGACAAAACCTTCTACAGCTAAATAATTTAATGCTAATCCGTCTCCCTCTGGTAAGGATTGGAAAGCCTATGATAAATTTGGAAAAAATGTATATGCTTCTGTCACTCTTATTTTCAGAATTAATAATTGCCAGGCTAACGTGTACAAGTTTTTGCTTGCTTCTTGTGATAATATTGGGAAAGCTTTTGATAAATTTGGAAAAAAATGTATATGCTTCTGTCACTCTTATTTTCAGAATTAATAATTGCCAGGCTAACGTGTACAAGTTTTTGCTTGCTTTTTGTGATAATATTGGGAACATTGCTGCCAGTTTTCCTTCATCTGAGGGTAAATTTTCTCTAAATGCTCTAGAGCATTGCTTCTTTTTCTCAAGTAACCAAAATTTCTTTGAAGTATTCTTATAACTCAGCTTATCATTCTTCCACAACAACAGTTACTGGGTCTGTTGTGTGAAGATTTGCATGGTTACAGTCTCAACATTTGCATGAAGATGCAAAAGCTGAAATTTTGAATTCTGCTCTTGACAGGAAGGTTGTAGTTGGACCATCTGTTTGCTGAGGTCCTGAAAAAATGTCATGAGAGAGGAAACTGATTCAAAGGATGTCTGAATTTTCAGCTTTCCTTCTCAAAGTTTGTTACAGATTTCATCTCTAATTCAAGATCCTATTATAAAAAGTGAAATAAGCAGTCTTAGCAAACTTCAGCCAAGCAAACATTCAAGAAACAGTATCGAAGAAGCTCTAAGAAGAAGGGGGTGACTCTGAAAAACAAGGAGAGTCCATCAAGTCAGAAAGGACTATCTAAAAATGTAACTCCCCTGCTCTAGCAACTCATTAATTCTCCCCACAGAATCTGATTTTCCATTTTCTCCTTGACTATGAATATTCTCAGACAAATGGGTTCTAAGAGTTACCTTTCAGGGGAATAGATGGCAGTAGGAGTCCATACCTTCTTTTCAGGGGATTCCTCCTCATCCAATATTATCAAATTATTTTTTTTTACTTCACATCATTCAGCATCTACTGCCCCAAGAGTGTAATAGAATATGTTTCTCTCTCTGTCTTATGGGAAGGAGTTTATATTCAAGGAGGTTTCTGGTACCAAAGAAAGACTATGGAGACCAGTCCTCGAGCTTTCTTTTTTCAACCATTTTGTGAAAATTCCAAAGTTCAAAGTACTGCCTCTTTACAACCTGTTACCTCTTGTCCTCCCTTTCAGTTTTTTTGGCAACTCTAGAATTAAAGGATACTTGTCAAATTCCAATAGCCTCAGATTTCAAGTGTTTCTTAAGATTTTTTTGTGTCTGGATTACACTGTGAGTTTTCTGCATTACCCTTTGGATTATACACTGCTCCAAGGGTGTTTTCAAAATGTCCAGCTCCAATGATAGCCTATTGCAGACTGCAAGGTATTCACATTTTCCTTATTTAGATGATGTGCTTATTTTGGGTCTATGTAAGACCATCGAATGCTTAAAAAAGCGAACAATGATTTATCGAACCCATGTAAGTGAAAGCTTACAATCTCAAATGCTTAGAACAGCGATTTTTTTCCAAGGGAAAAAAAAAATCGCTGTTCCACAAAAAAAAAAAAAATTTAAAACATTACATAAAGTGGGTGGCTTCAGCCCCCCCCCCACCCCCTACTTAAATATACCAACTCAGAGATTGCACTACAGTCACGAAAACGGCAAAGTAATGGAAGCAGCCAAGCGATTTCTTTCCCAGGGAAAGAATTTGCTTATATGCCATTTCGTTATTTTGCCTTTTTATGCTTTCAAGTTCGACCAAGACGCATTCAAAATAATGCGTCTTCAGTCATTTAATAGGAACCCTTATTTTTGTACTTTTTCAAAATGTCAGGGATTTTTCACTTGGGTTTGCAGAAGAACATTCAAAAATATCTTTATTAAGTTTTCACATATGACAGACAGTCTTACATTTATATAAATAAAAAACATACAAAATGATACCACTTTAGTTTCAAACATTTAATGTCACAGACACCACTGAAACAACTGTAGTTGGAAACATTATACATCATTTATAAACCATCCAGTTATTGTCAGTTAAGCATTATATGGCTCATTCAAATCCTGTCTCTTAAACTTCATTCCTGCTCTGCATATATTGTTCCCACAATTTCCACTTTTTCCTATGTAGTTTGCTCCTTCCCTTTTCTGAATATCTCAATTCCATTTGTTTTATCTCTGTTACTATATGCACTACTTCTAGTAAATTTGGTCTAGACTTTGATTTCCATTTTCTAGTAATTGCTTTTTTGGCAGCCACCATAATTAGACTCAGCAAGGCTTTACTATGTCTAGACAATTCTGATTCTGTAGCATAACTCAAAAAAATCATCTCCCCAGTCAGTCCAATCTGTGCACCCGTTATCTCCGACAGAGCGGTCTGCAAGGAATCCATAAAGTCTGCCAGCTCACTACACTCCTAAAAATATGTTCACAGATACCTCTTTCTTGCCTGTCATACTTCCAACATTTGCTATCCACCTGAGGAAAAATTATTTGCAGTCTAATTGGGGTATAAGTATACCTATGTAAACATTTCCAGGCAAAGATCCTAAATCTTCTAGACTTTGTTGCATATTTGGGAGATATACATATATCCCCCCATTGTCTCTTTGTGAATTGCTTATCCAGTCTCTTTTCCCAATCTTTTCTAAGCTTCTCTGACTGTTTCTTATAATTATCATGAAATATTTTATATTCTTTACTAATTATTCCTTTTTTAACTAGATTCTATTAAAAACTCTACCAGTGATGGGCTTTCATTTAGGAGCCCCCTATTTCTTTCTCTTTGCCTATACTCTGATATCAGTCCTTGATAGGAAGGCAGTCTCTAGCCTGCAGTCCAAATAAATTCTTGCCCTCTTCCCATTCTATTAAATTTCCATTTGTAGTTATTTGCTCCCAATACATTGGTTCCTTTGCCAGTTTTCTCCAATAAATTCCAGCACCCTTCCTGCCTATTGTCTGTATCACTGACCACATTCATCCTATCGGCAAAATCTCTTTTCTCCATTCTCATTCTGGTTTGGTTCTTAGAATACTCACTGCTATTTTATGAATATAATACTCTGTATGATTTTGGTTGTTCTCTTTAAAAGTCTGCATCCAAAATCCCAATCTGTCCTTATTTCCTGAGCTTTCTCCTTGTGCCAGCATCATTCCTTTCCACTTTGAATTATAGTTTTCTGCTTGTGCTATGTATAAGAGCCTTAGCTGTGTTACTCTAAAATACCCCCTCAAATTAAGTAATCCTAATCCACCTTGTTCTATTGGTAGAATTAGCTTATCTCACTTGACCCTTGCTGTCTTCCCTTCCCAGATGAAATCCTTCAGCTCTTTTTAATTGCTATCCACAACTTTTAATGGCTTGTATCTTAGTATCCATATTGTCCCGATCGATTCTCAGCTAGAGTGTCTTCTGTGTGGAGGCATACGTGAATGGGGCGTGCCTTCGTTGAAGGTTGTGTGTCAGGGCTGGTAACCCGGTACGTGAAAATCCACTACCAATCATTAGCGGAACGGAGTTCCGCTGTGGCGACCCCTAACCGGGAAAAGCCAAAAGACACAAACATCTTAGTATCCATATAACAAAACTTCAAGTTTCTCAATTTTTGTATTATCTTCTGTTTAGTTTCTTCCCACATATCCTTAGCTGCCACCACAGTGTAATTTCTAATCCATACTCCTAAATACTTCATTTTATCATGACCCCATAAATATGGATATTGTTGGACCAATTTGTGTGAGTACATAATTTACCACTATTGCCTTTGTTTTAGCTTCATTAATTTTGTATCCTGAGAAGATTTGAAACTGTATTAAAATGTTCCACAATGCAGTAATGTCCCTTTCTGGTTCTGTCATGTATAAAATAATATCATATGCAAATAAAGCCATCTTTTCCTGGCTACCATACCAATTATATCCTTGAATTTCTGATTCCTTTATTTTCTTTGCCAGTGTTTCTAAATATAATGCAAACAACAAAGGGGAAAGAAGACAACCCTGCCTAGTTCGAGACCACTACTCAAGCAGAAATTCGTGCCTCTTTTCCCTCATATATTCTTCTAATCAGCCTTATAATTGTATCAGGGAAAGCAAATGCTTCCGTTGCACTGCTCATGAAGTCCCACTCTACTCTATTAAATGCTTTCTCTGCATCAAGACCCACCAATAAAAGAAGTACTTTCTTACATTTTGATTCCCCCTGGATCATCAGTGTTCTGTTAATATTGTCAAATGTTTGCTTCCCCTCCACAAAACCACACTGATCCATATCTATCAATTTTGGTATTACTTTTGCCATTCTTTTAGCCACTATAGACATAAACACTTTATGTGAAGTTGTTCAATCTCGCCGTTCATTCTTTACTGATGGGATCAGAGCCGACCCCTCTGCTCTGATACGGCCAATTGCAAAGCTCAAGGTCTTCAAATAGCTCGAGGCCAAGTCCCTATCCCATGACGCACCTGTGAGTTACCCCAGATCTAGTTTGCCGCTGCAACAGATCGGAGGTTCTGATTTAGCTCGGTCCAGATAAGCAAATTTTTCATTAAAAATTTTCTAAAGAAGTTTTTTGATAGCTAGAATAGTTAGTTAGTTAGTTAGCATTGTTTATAAAGCTCTTATAGCTTCCGGTATGTTTTTCCCTTCCCATTTACTGTTTTTCTTAAAAATTATAGTTGGTCTCTTTTAGGCCTAGTTAGTAGTAGTTCTTTCTATGTGTGGTCTGTCTACCCTTTAGTTGTTTATATAAGGCTTTATACAGTAAACCTTTCTTTATATAGATAGGTTATTGCTTGCTGTGTTATTTAGTGACCTTTGTCACATTTCTTAGTTGTGGTAATAAGACGTCTGTGTGGTGTAGCCTTTTTTTTTTAGATAAGGCTTAGTCATTTTACTACTGTTAAAATTTGTGATTTAGATAAGGTTGTTGTTTTTCAGCAGCTGTCTGTTTTTGCATAGTCTGCTCGTGTAGTATCATATATTGTGTGTGTGTGTGTGTGTGTGTGTGTGTGTGTGTTTTAGCCTGCTTTTATTAAGGCTTGCCTGGTATTTTTTTCTATTGTGTGAAAATTTACTGTTGTAGTTTTTTGTGTGGTAAAAGTAAATATTTTCTATCTTTACTATGACTGATCAAGATAAGCACCCCAAGTCTGGGTTAAAAAAGTGCCCAAAGTGTGGCCAGAAAATGTCAGTTACAGACAGCCACATTAGCTGTGTTTACTGTCTAGGGGCTCTGCATTTGCAAGACAGTTGTGCCATTTGTCATCCCTTCTCCTCTATGGTCCTGCAGGAAAGGAGGAGGAAACTGATCGATAGAGGCTTGTTGAAGCCTTCATTTCAGGAAGCTTTGAGTGACCAGGATGGTTCCAGTCAAAGTTTTCCAAGACTTCGGACTCAAAAAAAATAAAAGAAGTCATCAACTTTGGCTCCACTGCCCTCGGAGCCGACAGTCTTTTCCTTTCGGAGCCAGTCCCCAGTCT
Organism: Protopterus annectens; assembly: GCF_019279795.1. Taxonomy (NCBI): domain Eukaryota; kingdom Metazoa; phylum Chordata; order Ceratodontiformes; family Protopteridae; genus Protopterus; species Protopterus annectens. The sequence goes on along the minus strand of NC_056751.1, from coordinate 404,331,308 downwards.
TGGAACTGATCTCCGAAGCTCTGAAGAGTCCTATTCTCCAACTGGTACCACATTCGGTATGATCTTCTCGATCATCTATCAGCCTGTTGGATCTGGACGTCGATCATGTGGTACAGAAGCTGTTGTCGGCACTGGCATTAGCCAAAATGTTATTGGCTTCGACCCAAATGGCTTCGGAGCTGAAGACCATTGCACCGACTCTTTTTATTCCTCCTCTGAGCCATGCTGGTCCTTCGGAGCTGGAGGAGGCAGACGTGATGTTAGTGGAACACTCAGAGACGATGCCTGCACCAGTGTCTTCAGCTCCGTGTATGCTGATGTCCTCGGTGCCTATCGAGGACTCTCAGAGCCAACACTCTCTGGTCGGGTCCAGGGAGGACAGTCAGTCTGACTTGTTGGTTCCAACTTTGTCTCTCAGGGGCTCGGCTCAGATGAGCTCAGCTCCTACCTCGGGCTCAGAGCCCACTGTTCCAATGCCAGGTGTGTCGATGGTTTCCTCAGATCCGTCAGCTGCCTCGCATCGGAGAAGAGGTGTTTTCGATGCCATGTGGAGAGTCATGTCTCCTAAGACATCCTTGACCTTGGTTCTGCCCTCCTCCTCCCCAAAAGTGCCTGTGTCTGCTTCTGCATCACAAGTCTTGACCAAGCGTAGAGACCCAGAGCCTCAGGAAGCCCCAATGGGTGGCCCCTGCTCTTCTGAGACCTCACCAGAGGCCACCACTGATGAGGTTCCCAGGAAGAGATTGTGCAAGAGAAAGCACCTAGACTCCCCACAGGAGTTTCTCACATCGGATACTGTCTTAGATGAGTCAGAAGGGTCACCATGGTCCCCCTCTGAGGATATCTCCTTCGCTGAGATACTTGAGATCCTTAGGTAGAGGGGTGATTGGCAGTCCAAAAGCCCTACTGAGGATGAGTCAGTTCTCCTGAAGGCTTTTAGATCTCAGCTCTCCACCTCTTGGGTGTCTCTTCCCTTTGATGAGCTGATGCAGCTGGTCTCACAAAGGGCATGGTAGTCTTCAGATACTATGGAGCCTGTCCCTAGGAGGCCTAATAAATTTATTTTTGCCCCACTTGACAAAACATTCTTAACTAAAAGTGTTCCAGTTGATGCCATGGTGGTGGCGGCGGTCACCAAGACGGAAATGTCTGAGACTTCCTCGTCCATCCATCCTCCTAACAGAGACTCCAGGATTATGGCTAGATATGGGAAGTGCATGTTCAATTCAGCAACCTTTGCTCTCCATTCGCTGAACTACTTAACCCATTTTACTAGGTTACAAAGAGATCTCCTTAAGGAGTTGGGAGATACTGTTCAAGATACAGTAGCTGCAGGATCCTCCGACAAAGTTGCTGCCCAGCTTGCTACCCTAAATTCTATTGTCAACTCATCCATGCTTCTCATATCCTATGCAGCTGATGGAATGAGTAGGGCAGCGGGTACAGGAATCACTCTTAGGAGACATTCCTGGATGCGCTTGTGTTCCTTCACGGAGCCCTTCTAGTCATCCTTTATGAACACTCCCTTTGATGGCTTGTCCCTTTTCAGGCCTAAAGTGAAGGAAACCTTAACCATGTGCGAACAGGACGGAAAGACTCTGTCTGCTGATGGGGTCAATTTTTCCACCCCTACCAGACCCTACCCTAATGGTCAAAGGGGAAGAAAAATGTGGTTCCGAAAAGCCCAAGGAGCCTTTTAGGACACATGTGATGAACCCCCCTCGAGAGGCAGAGGAGGGGTCAATAATGGAAGACGCCGCCCTTGCGGCAGAGGGGGTCCGCAACACCAGGGCGACAGAGATCACTTCTCTGGGAAGCCCTACCAGCGCTCCTGAAAGGAGGCCCGACTGTCCTACTCTGGAGGCAGTTGGGGGTCACTTATCTTTGTACCCAGATGCCTGGCTCAAAATAACAAATGACAACTGGGTACAAAGTATCATTTCCAGAGGATACTTCATCCCTTTTGCCACACCCCCTCCACTGTCAAGGAAAATCCCAGACGTTCACCCAGTTACAGGGAACAGGCAACTATAGAGGTCCAAACGTTGCTAGCAAAAAGAGCCATCCAACCCGTCCCAGCAGAACAAATAGGATCCGGAACTTACTCAAGACTCTTTTTGGTTCCAAAGAAGATGGGGGACTGGAGACCCATATTGGACCTCAGCAGACTGAACCAATACATAAAGAAAGAGAAGTTTTGGATGGTCATGCTTCAGTCTATACTTCCCTTCTTAGGGAAAGACAATTGGATGTGCTCGATAGATCTCAAGGATGCGTACTACCACATAAAAATGGCCAAGCTATCCAGGAATCACCTGTGCTTCCGGCTGGGAGCCAATCAGTACCAGTTTCGAGCCCTGCCCTTTGGTCTCACTACAGCTTCCAGAGTGTTCACCAAATGCATGGCAGTGGTCACGGCTCACCTGAGGTGTCTAGGATTCCAGGTGTTTCCGTACCTAGACGATTGGCTCCTTACCGCCACCACCAGACATCAACTCATTCAGGCCAGGGTGTCCACTCTGTCACTCTGCAATCATCTGGGCATTACAGTCAACTCAGAAAAATTAGCCTTGTCGCCATCGCAGCATATTGTTTTTATCGGGGCAAAGTTGGACACCACCACCACCATTCTGAGACTTCCAATAGAAAGAGTCTTTCTCATCCATCAACATGTCAGCATCCTGATATCAAAAGACAAAGCAACAGCATCGGAAGTTCTGAAAGTATTAGGCATGATGGCAGCAGCAATTCTAGCCATACCAGTAGCATGGATGCACATGCAGATACTTCAGTGGCTGTTGTTCACTCAATAGTCTTATCAAGAGCTACCCATGAATCACACTATAATGATCACAAATTCTTGCAAGAAGGGCCTTCAGTGGTGGTTGACCTCACTTCATGTCACGATAGGACACCCATTTGTGCTACCCCCTCCAGTAGCCACTGTGACCATGGACGCTTCCCTGATAGGGTGTGGGGAGGGGGCATTTTCAGGGAAAGACTGCCCAAGGCACATGGACCAATCAAGAGACACATCTGCATATCAATGTCCTAGAGATGAGAGCAGTACTTTTGGTGTTGCAGTACTTTCAGGACTCTTTTCCTCTGGGTACGATTGCGATTCAGACAGACAACATGTCAGTGGTCTTGTATTTGAACAAACAAGGAGGAACCAGATCCTACCCCCTTTGTCGAGAGGCTCTCAGAGTTTGGCAGTGGCCTGTTTCCACCCAGCGCTTTCTGTTGGCAACGCACATCCCGGGGAGATCTAATGTGATAGCAGACAAACTGAGCAGGGCGCTCTTGTTGCCCTATGAGTGGTCCCTCAAGAAAGAAATTGTGGACAGGATATTTCACAGGTGGGGCCAGCCTTGCTGCGACCTTTTTGCCAGTTACATGAACATGAAATGCAGAAGCTACTTTGCCTTGATTCCCCTTCCAGGAGAAGCCCCGAGGTATGCACTCATGCACAGTTGGCCTCCAGGTCTCCTCTATGCATTTCCATCAATCCTGTTGATACCCAAGGTTCTTACAAAAAGCAAAATCCCTGGGAAGGACCATCATCCTTATAGCCCTGCATTGGCCTCATCAGATTTTGTTCCCCTTCCTTCGACTTCATCGTTTGGAGGATCCCTGGATCCTGGACCCAGTTCCAGACCTTCTGACACACCCGTCGGGGGACCTTCATCCTTCTTGCAGTCCCTGAAGCTGACAGCTTGGCTGCTCTACTTCCCATCATAGCCAGGTTCAATAACTTTTCCAATGAGATGAAACAGATCCTTTTGTTCTCTCATAAGTCTTCCACTAGAAAGCTATATCTTAGCAAATGGAAGTAATTTTCTATATGGGCCTCTAAAAATAATATTGATCCTTACCAAGCCCCTATAGCTTCCATCTTAGAATTCTTGACTATGATATTTAACAAAGGAGCTGCAGCAGCAACAGTTTGGGTTCAATTGGCTGCTATTTCTAATTTTCATCTTGGGTTTGAAGATTTAAATATCATGTCTCACAAGTTATCCAAAGCCTTTCTCAAAGGGATTTTTCATATTAGACCACCTGTGAAATCTCCCTATTCTCCATAGAATCTAAATTTTATGCTTTCAAGTATTATTCTCCCACCATTTGAACCAGCTTCATCTTGTGATCTCAAAATTTTGTCTTGGAAGACTATTTTTCTGGCAGCTATTACTTCTGCCCACAGAGTGTCATTGCTTCAGGCTCTATCCATCAAGCCTCCCTATTTGATATTCCATGCTGACAGAGTATCACTTAGAACAAATCCCTCATTCTTGCCTAAAGTTTGCACTGAAACTAATCTCAACGAAGTTATTGAGTTGCCATTTTTCTTCCCCAGTCATTCTAACAACTTAGAGTATATGCTGCACAAACTTGATGTTCACAGACAGCTCAGATTTTATTTGGATAGAACAAAAGATTTTAGGAAATCAGACCAGCTCTTTGTTTCATTTTTAGTCTTCAGAAAGGGAGACGAGTGGCTAAAACTACTCTGCCTAAATGGTTATCTGATTGTATCACCTTTGCCTATTCAGCTGCCAATATGCCTTTGCAACACAAGATTAAAGCTTATTCAACCAGAGCAGTTTCTACATAGGTTCATAGGTTCATACTAGGCTATCTGCCCTAGGGCATTTATAAGCCTAGCCAGAGTATGTTTGGCTTTCGCCACCCATTTTAAATTAATTTTGCTATGCCCTTTTTCGAGGTTAGTATACTGTGCCTCTGTCTAACAGTGACACAGAAGTGATACCCGGGGTAAACCTACAATCTCTCATCCACTCATCAAGACTCCTCTTGAAGAGAATCAATGAGGGACTCTGCCTAACCTGGACTGGGATTTTATTCCAGAGTGAAGGGAGCCTCTGGGTTATGAATCTGTCCCTCCAGCATGTCCTATTTATTTCAGTGCTGAGGTTCAAGTCTCTTGAGCATGTAGCTCAATGGGATTTGGATTTTTTGGGGTGCAGCATGTCCCTTAATTCTGGGTTGGACATGGCCTTATACGTCAGGCACAGGTCACCTCTGAGCAGGCGGTATGCCACTGAGAAGAGTTGGAGTTTCTTTAACCGGGCAGCATATGGCATCTGTTTGAGCCCTTTGATCCTCTTGGTGAGGTACTTTTAGGGTCTTTCCAGTTGCTGCAGGTGTTTGGTAAGGTACCTCCCAAAAGGGGCATTGTACTCGATTATGGGCCTGATGAGGGATGAGTAAAGAGGCACAATGACCTCCCCTAATCTAGATGTGAATCCCTTCATGATTAGGTGGGCTATATAAAATGTTTTTCTAACCACTTTGGCCACGTGGTTGTCAAATGAGAGATTGCTATCAACTTGGGTCCCCAGGTCCCTAATTACTTCTTCTGTACTTAATGGATTACCACCTATGTGGTAATTTGTGGGCACTTTGTTTTTGCCAAAGGGGATGACTATACACTTTTTGGCGTTTAGCACATCATCTGCCTTTTCTGCCAGACTTCCCATTGATAATATTTGTGCAGCAGCCACTTGGTCAAAACCTCATACCTTTATCACTCATTACAAAGTTGACAAAGCCTCCAGTGACAGGGCCTCTTTTGGTTCTATGGTCCTGAGAAATATACTGCCGTGAGCCCCCCGAGATTGATGGTGCTTGGGACGCTACCCATTGAACAACTTCACATAAAGAAGTTATGTATTTACCATAGTGTTCCATGTGAGTTGCTCATCTCACCTTCATTCTTACGTCCCTCCCTCCTACCCCCTCCTGGGCTGATAGATGACCGAGATGCTGGTTCCATCCTGGTTACTCAAACCTTCTCTTCCTTTTCTCTAGGAATGTTATAGTGACATATGGTATTAGTATACGCAGCAAACAGATCTGAGGTAATTCACAGGTGCATCATGGGATATGGACTTGACCTCGAGCTATTTGAAGACCTTGAGCTTTGCAATTGGGAACCCATCAGTAAAGAATGAAGGCGAGATGAACACCTCACATGGAACGTTATGGTAAGTACATAACTTCTTTATAATCATGATTTAGTATTGAAATGGGCCTGTATGAAGCTGGATCTGAAGCTGGATCTGATGGATCTTTACCCCCTTTAGGTATTACCATTAACACCGCCTTCTTCCATGATGATGGTACTTCTCCTCCCCTTAAAATACTGTTAAAAAACCTTCCAGATGTTTTATCAGTTTCTTCCCTCCTAACTTCCAAACTTCCACAGGAATACCATCTATTCTTGGGGACTTTCCTGTAGATTGGTTATACATAGCCATTTTTATCTCATCCCTTCCTATCCTAACTGTTAGTAACTGAGCCTCATCTATCTCTAACTTTGGCATTACGTTCAGAAATCTTTAATCCCATTCCACAGAGTAGTATTTCTGGGGTGTCTCCTGGATACTTCTATACAAAGAGCTTTTCTGTGACAGGAAAAAGTAGATCTTTATCTAGATCTATTTCTGTGTTCTACCATTCAGCCAATGACTTCAGCAAAATAATTTCTTAGAATTTAAGTATTTGTGAAATATATAGTAGTTGTGATTCCTCTGGCCAGACTCCTTTTTTCTTAATTTCTCCAAGACTTTTGAGTTTCTAATACCATAACTGGAATGGACCCCATTCCTAAGTCAAAGTATGGTTAAAGTTCATGAAATTAGTATTGTTTCAATCTTTGATGTTAGCCAGAAGTGGTCTTCGCATCACTAGCAATGTGCCCAGTAATGACTCCTCCTGCAATTGTACAGTTACATGTATCAGTAACATATCTAAGTATGATTGTAAATTCTTTTTTATAAGACCCAATGCTCCTACTACTGTTGGAACTGTGTGGATATCCTTCTTCCACACTGCCCTCGTCTGTGCCTGCAAATCCTGGTATTTTATGACTTTGTGTCTCTGAGTATGAAAGACACTGTAGTCACTGGGTGTAGTAATTTCAATGATCAATGTTACTTTTGTCTTTTTTTCAGGGACTACTATATCTGGTTTTCTTGCATCTATTTTTTCAACTGCTTTATATGGATGATCCCGTGTGATATATAATGGTTTGTGGCTCATGTTTCCAGTGTTTTGCAGCTACTTCAGAATTATGCAAGTAGAAAAAGAAGAGTGCACCATGTACCGGCAGATAAATAAAGGCTCAAGAAGTCTCTTTGTAAAAACAGTAATCCACGTTTAATGTAAAAACACAAACACAGCAACTGCAGCAACTGCAGGGATATAAGCGCTTTCGTGTTGTTCCCAACGCTTCATCAGATATAAATGCAGTAAAAATCACCTCTCCCTTTATGTAAAAAACACATGACATCACAGACTTCAATTAAACAATTAAAAGAACAAGATGCATTTAAAAAAGTACAAATTAATGTTTGAGACTCCTGGATGCTAGAAAGGGTTTAATGGATAGCTTTTCATTGAGCCCAAATCTATGGGCTTGCAGTTTCATTATCCACTTGCCCTCTCTTTCCTCTATCCTATTCTTAATGTTGCCCAATCTTTTGTTGTTCTTCACCAACTCCAGTTCTTGAAATTTAAATTTATGTTCATTACTTTCTTCCATTGTATGTTTTGCAAGAGCATTGGTAATATTTCCCTTGTTGATAGCATAAATATGTTCTCTTATGCGCTCTCGTAATGATCTAGTTGTCATGCCAACATAAAATTTCATGCATAGTTGACACTCAGCTATGTAAACCAAGCCAGTGGATTTACAAGTGGCATGATTTCTAAACGTGTATCTCTTCCTGGTGGCTGGATGTATAAAAGTGTCTGAATTAGATATATATGTGCATTGATTACAGGCATGACAAGCAAAAGTCCCTGTTTTCATATTAGGGTATCTTTTCTGATAGGTATTGTCATAACATAAAAGCCTATTGAGTGAGGGCATGTTTCTATATGCAATTCTGGGTCTTACGTCAACCAATGATCTTATCGTATCATCAGTCATTAATATATCCCAATGTCTATTAAAAACTTTTAATACATGATTATTCCTGTTCGTAAATGGAATTACTATCCTATTGGGATTGTCACTTTTGCCACATTTAGGTATCTGTGGTTGACTGTGTGTACTATTAATCAAGGGGGCTCCCTCGTGCTGCCTACGGTGGTCACTCTTAGAGACTGCTTTTTTAATGTGTTTGTCATTGTAGCCCCTAGAACGAAAGTTCTCGGCCAGGACCTCTTTATGCTCACAATATGCTGTTGCTTGTGATGTCAGCTTGGATGCTCTGACCATCTGATTGGTAATGATGTTTCTATATACATGTTTGGGGTGCATACTATCTCGATGCAATAAATTGTTTTTCCAACATTCCTTCCTATGGAGTTCAGTATCAAAACCATTAAGAGTATTAATGATCTTCACATCCAAGAAATCAATACTATCAAAGGAAGGTGTGCACTCAAACTTAAGAAATTCAGTAGTACCATTGAGATAGGTCACAAATGTTAAGAGTTGTTCAACAGTCCCTCTCCATAACAGAAACACATCATCTACAAATCTATTATAAAATATTAGATGTTCACTAAATGCAGAATCTCTGTTTAAGACAAAGTCCCTTTCCCAATGTGCCAACACCAAATTGGCATAGGCGTTGGCACATGGGGTGCCCATCGCAACACCTTTGGTTTGTAAATAATATTGATCCTTGTAACAAAGCACGTTATTCTCTAAAATAATTTCCAAAAGTGACATATATCTATGCACCATGCGTTCAGAGAGCTTGTAGTTCACTAGCATGCCTCTGACAAAATCCATGCCTGAACAATTAGGTATGGAGGTAAAAAGAGATTTCACGTCTAGAGTGACTAATAAATCATCTCCACGAAAAGTTGGTGAAGAACTATGGTCAGCTAAGTTCTCAAGAAAGTTTGCAGTGTCCCTTAGAACATGCTTTACCTCTGATAAAATGGGTTTTAGTACTTTATCAAGATATATAGACAGAGGTTCAGTCAGCCAGCCACGACTGGACACTATAGGACGCATGGGTGGATCCAATCCGTTTTTGTGGATCTTGGGTAAACCTCTAAAAGAAGGTATCATGGGTTTATCAACCAAAAAATATGTAAATAGATCATTGTCAATGACCTCTGCTAACATCAAGTCATAAAGATATGCATGCACATTTCTTATTAGATTATTAAGTTTCACATTGGAAATAGGTAAATAAGTTTCAACATCAGCGAGCATATTCTCCATTTTGCTGGAATAATAGGAACTGTCCATAACAACAATTGCGCCGCCTTTATCGGCTTGTCTAATAGCAATGGTCACATTGTTCCTTAAGTCATCAAGAGCTTTCCTTTCATTTACTGTTAGGTTAAAAAAAATGACATTTTGCTGCATTATTATTGTACAACTCAAATAAATCATTTCTACTGCCCTTTCAAAAGCATCCAGTATTGGATGCTGTTGTGGAATAAATGTAGAAGGTTTCCTAAATATTGCATAATTGATGTTATCTGAAGTCTCATTATGCTTATATAGCATCTTAAGAGCTATATTTCTCGTAAATATTTTAACATCTGCTATTAAATCAGTGATGTCATTGCAGCTAGAGGGAATAAACCCTAAACCTCTGTTTAAAACAGACAACTCATTGGCATTTAAAGTGTAATTGGAAATATTCACAACTAAGCCATCATATCCATCAATATACATAGGCAGTTCTATCATGTCTTGGGTCTTTGTACCTTTTTGGGAAACTGAAAACTGTCCTCTGCATTCTTCCTTTTCATGGCTCTGCCATGTGGTGACCAAGTTCTGTTGTCGTGTGGTCTGTAAGGCAGGGGAAAAGACGGTGAACCATCCCCTATAGCAAGCAATTCTTCCTCCGGTTGGATAACAAAGGAATCCAATGAAATTTGTTTCTTGCGCACATCTTGGTTTTTCACATGTGGAATGTTCGTAACAGCAACTGTCGGAGTATCAGTAGTCCCACCTATGTGGACTTGTGCCTCCACAAGTAATACATTGCCATGAGAAGTGGCTAAAGAGCCCTGCGTGTTCGGGCTCAGAATCTGATCACGACGAGGAACATTGTCGCCTGAGGATGACGTCATCTCCAAAGAGGTAGCAACGTTGTCGGCTTGTGGTAATTTATCTGAAACTCTAAACGGACGTTGATCAGTTCTTTTAGAATTAACGTCTCTCGGCCAACTGAAGACATGAGACTTGGTGAAGTCAAGGAAGTCTCTCTCGAGCTTTCTTTTTTTATCTTGGAGACATTTGATATCCAAGGAAGATATCATGTGCTTCAGGTCACTATATAGCGTTACCAGATTGTCATCTTTTAATAATTTAAGTAAATCATTTTGTAGTGTTTTGATGTCATTTTTCAAGTCTATGATAATTTTGTCATAGTGCTCTATCAGAATCAGGATGTAAGAAAAACTGGTCTCTAGGTTGAGCCTTTGCCAACGCGCTAGGAGTTCAGGATTTGAATCTCCAAACGTGGGCATTTTAAGAACCCTTAAACCCCTTGGCACCAGTTTAAATTTAATACAAGCTTCTATGTGCAGTTTCTGCCACTGCACATTGCGAAGTCTGTGGAGCTTGTTCTCTAATTTTCTTGTTGTTAATATTATTTCCATATCATTTCTAGTGTCTTGCGCCACATTATCAGACTTGTTGAAATCAGCAGATGTCAACTTAAGTAATGGGTTGATGCTCATGTCAACGATACCATCCAAACAGAATATTCTCTCTTCACCAGAAGTCAGATTATGTTCAATAGGAGTGGCGGCCATGTACTTCAGAATTATGTTTGCACAATCCTCAATACAACGTTTTTGCCACATTATTATGCCTTTCAATATACAGTCCTTCTGCCATTAGTATATCACAACCAGGAACAATATGTGCGACTGCTTCCAATTCTGTTTTACAAAACCTACATTTGTCTGTTTTTCCCAAATGTTCAATGGACTTTGTAAACCAACGTGTACATAGTCCACTGTGTTGGGCTGCTAATATTAACATTTAATCTTTTGGTTTAAATTCACCTCTCCTTACCCATTCTTGCATTCAGTTCTTATCAAACATGAGGTTGTTTCAAGAGTTTTTTATACTTGCAACTACATTTATGCATTTTCCACATTGCTTGCCTTCTTATGTAATCCTTCACCTTATATTCTTTTGTGTGTTTTTGGCACATTCAGTTGCTGCCTGATTTTTATCTCCTTCTGGTTTGATTTTCATTCCCGCTTGACGCTGATATGCTTCTGCTAAACTAAGCAGGGAAGTCATCTTGGACTTATTCTCCTTATGTTTCAAAACTTTCACATGTTTGGGTCTTGTGAGGTCAGCAGATATGTATGCAGTCCCATGACTGCAGATCTATACATGTTATCAATTCCAAGGAGTCCCATACCTCCTTCAGAACAGGGAATATATAGTCTTGGTATACACTAATTTTTATGAATCATCTGATGAGCATGAAGCATCCTTCTTATTTTCCTCTCCAACACCTTTTGGGGCCAGTCAGTCACTCCAAAAATATAAGTTAGGACAGGAAAAGGAAACTGGTTTATAGCTTGGACTTTGTTCCTAGATATCAGTGCTGTTTTCAGTATTAATTTGTCTTCTAAAATATTCCTTACTAAGTTTTATTCACATGTATTCATGTTTTATTGTTGATCCTTCATCATTTCCCAAATATTTATACATTCCTTCTTGCTGAAGTTGTTTTATATCACATTCCTGTCCAAAAATTGATCTTTTCTGGGTGCTGCAGCTTTCCTGCTTTAAGGGTTGCTTATGCACATTTATCAAGACCAAGTGACATTTTTATATCATCTGAAAAATGTTTTGACCACTTGCAGTTGTGCCTTTAGTTCCTCATCTGATGAACTATACAGTTTTAAATCATCTATCAAAAGAAGATGAGAAGTATTTACACTTTGATGTTTTCTGGGAGCCAATTTGTAGCCATGACCTAATCTGTTAAGTAAACAGCTTAAGGGGTTAAGGGCAAGGCAAAAGAGCAGCAGTGACAGAGTCACCCTGGAATATCCCCCTTTGAAATTTTTATTCCTGGAATAATAATTAGCCCTTTATCATGGCTTAACCACAAAGTGGTTTGCCACTGTTTCATGGTTGCATTAATGTAATCAGTCAGTGTAGGGTGTATCTTATACATTTTTAAGCACTCTTTTATCCATGAATGTGGGATACCATCAAATGCTTTTTGTAGTCTATCCATACCATACTTATATTCTCCCTCTTTTTACAGTTCTCCATTATGACTTTATTTAACAACAAATGATCCCTTGTTCCATATGACTTTCTTTTATTACCCTTTGTTCTATTGCCATGATTGAGTTTTCTCCTAAATGGCTATAAACTCTGTCGGCTTCAATTCCAGTGTATAGTTTATATATTGTCATGAGGCAAGTTATTGGTCTATAGGTTTTAGGATAGCTTGCAGGTTCACTGTTAAGTAGGAGTATTGTTTTTCCTGTTGTTAAGCAGGCTGGTGTCTGTTCAGGATGCGCGTATAAATAGATGTTCATCGTGTTTCACTGTTGCAGTCATTACACTTGGGTTATCCTGCTGGCAGGCTACCCACAGTCAGCCTGAATTCCAAAGTCCTGGTCTGGCGTCAGTTGCTGTCACCTCTTCCCTGACGTCAGAGCACCAGGGGTATAAAAGATGCAGCCAACGCCATTTTCTTCAGTCTTTCTTGCCGCGCGGTGCCCGAAGCAAAAGCAGTTCACAAGTGCCGGTCGGCCGATTCCTGAGATTTTCGAAAATGAATTTCAGATCCGAAGTCTTCTATAAAGCTAAGTACCCCATTGGGGAAACTTTTTTCTTGCTCCAGACCGATGTCAGAAAAAGTTAATAATTGTATTTCTTGTGGGAAGCAAATACCTCATAAGGATTTTCATTCTTACTGTATTCCTTGCCTAGGCCCTGACCACGACGTTGCTAGTTGTCGGATTTGTGCTAGATTTAACCAATGCACTATTAAGCATCGGTACGATTTTGCTTTTCGTTACTTTGGCAGAAGGTTTAACTATATAATGCCGTCAGAACAACCGACGATCGGAATTCATAAAAAGCGCAAGGATAAAGAAAAGGACAGGCATCCGAGGTCCAAAACCGACGACGAAGCCTCTTCTAGGCTAGTCACCGGTTCGCTGGTGCTCAGTGAGGTGCTTTCGCAGCCCCTGACTCCCGCTACCTCAGAGCCACAGGCCACCTCCAACTCCCACATGGAGACAACTAGGCCTTTGGATACTCAAGGTATTGGCCCTTCGGAAACTAATCCCTCAGATGGGTCTGGAGCCGCTGAGCAGGCATCGGCTTCTGAGGGTGTTTTCAGACCTACACAACTTTATATCAAGCCTACTTCAGCATCCTAGACAAAATCTAAAACAGTTTTAAAGACAATGAAACAAGTACAGCATTCTCCAGGACAGGCTTCTATGCCTAAAAAGCAGATGCTCAAAATGGCCGAAGACCTAATTACTTTGATCAGGGGTTCCCATCCCCCTCCTGATAAGAGGCCTAGGCAAGATACTGGATATGATTCCTCTGATCAGGTTTCCATTTCCTCTGATTCCTCTTCAGAACAGTGATATTCTATTCCTCCCTATGAGGATTCTGATGCTGAAGAATCTATTCCTTCAGCTTCTCCTCCTGAGGATTACTCATTTGGGGAAACCCTGCATACCATGAGGGAGCATTTCCACTGGGAGAGCCAAGATTACTCAGATTCTAAGAAAAGGCTTTGAAACTTTCTTCTACTACCTTAGCACAGACCTCTTGCAATTCCTCCTGTTCTAGACATTGTAGATGATGTATTTTCAGAGTCCGGCCTGTCTCCAGACTCTTTACCTCCTGCACCTGTTAAGCCGGACAGATACTACAGGGTTCCAGATTCTCATAAATTTCTATATAAAAACCCTGCTGCTGACCCAGAAACTATCTCTCAAGGTCCCAAAGGGGTCAAGGCTGCTACTGCTAAAAACCCTGTCCCCTCAGATAGAGATTCTAGGGCACTGGACAGATGGGGGAAAAAAGTCTACACTTCTGCTACCTTGGCTGTAAGGGCTTTAAATTGTCAGTTTCATATGCTCAAATATCAGCAATACTTAATGTCTTTGTTAAAACAGAAAATGTTGACAAATTCTGAATGTTCTGAGAACAAAGATTTGCAGGATTTATTGCATGCAGCTGAGCAAGTGAGAAAACATACTTTGCAATGTGGTTATGATTCATTAGAGGCCTCTTGCAGGGCCGCTGTTACAGGTTCTGTTATTAGAAGGCATGCTAGGTTAAAGGAACAGACTCTGCCTGATCATGTTAAAGCAAAATTATTGGATGCTCCATTACAGCACGATACTTTGTTTGGTGTTAAGGCAGAAGAGGTGATGAAGAAAATGGAGGATAAAGCTAAATCTATGCAGACAGTGAAGGATTTCTTACAGGTATAGCCACCCAGATTTAGCAGGAACTGGCCTTCTAAGAATTGGTCCTTTCCCGTGTCAGACAGGCCACAAAGAGGCAGATACAGAAGCCCTAGAGGCAGGCAACAGCCTCAGGGCTCATACAGGCCCAAACAATGGGGTGCTTCCACCTCCAAAAGCGGAGAAGACAAATCACAGCCATATAGAAAACAGTCCCAATGACTTCCCTCTGCCAATGCCAAGCATTTCTCTCTTGGCAGCACCCTTAGGGGGAAAGCTAGTACTTTTTTCACAAAATTGGCACGCGATCACACAGGACAAATGGGACCTAAACATAGTCTCTCAGGGCTGCAGGTTCCACTTTCACACCCTTCCAAAGTCAAAAGGTATGCCAGACCTGCCACACAATCAATGGGCAGAGGCACAAAAACAAGTAACATCTCTCATAGACATGAAGGCCATTCAGCCTGTGCCACAACAGGAGCAGGGACAAGGATTTCACTCAAGACTTTTCTTAGTACCAAGAAAGGACAAGGCATGGAGACCAATTCTGGACCTGTCTATTCTAAATACTTATTTGGACGTACCAAAATTCAAAATGTTGACTCTGCAACAGCTTCTGCCCATGCTGGGAAAGAAGGCTTGGCTTGTAACTTTGGACCTCAAAGGGGCATACCTGCATGTCTCAATCAGACAATCTTGCAGAAGATACCTCAGATTCACAGCTGACTCGATGCACTACCAATTCTCTGCACTGCCCTTTGGCTTATCTACTGCGCCCAGGGTCTTCACAAAATGCCTGGCACCAGTAATTGCATTTTGCAGACAAAGAGGAATACAAATATATCCCTACTTGGACGACTGCCTTATTCAAACAGAGACCAAAGACATTCTACTGAAGCATCTGGCGTTTGTAAAAAGATTACTAATTTGCCTAGGGTACACATTAAACGAAATGAAATCAAAACTAGTACCCTCTCAATAGATAATATTCCTGGGTGCAAGCTTAAATACAACTGCCCAGATGGCTTATCTCACGCCAGACAAACAAAGGCAACTGACTTCTTACTTCAAAAGCATGGCAACAAAGACCCAGTTATCTGCAAGAAAAATTCTGCAGGCTCTGGGCTACATGACCTCCTGCATTCTGCTAATTCCATATGTAAGACTGCATATGAGGAAACTACAATAGTATCTAAAAAGTGTTTGGACTCAACATTGCCACAGCCTGGAATCATTAATTTCACTCATTCCCTGCCTGCAACAGGAGTTTCGATGGTGGGCACAGGCCTGTCACCACAACAAGGGACAGCCATTCACTTTACCCACTGTCAGGCAAACACTAACAACAGATGCGTCAGATTATGCCTGGGGGGCCCACATGGCAGGAAAATGTATTCAGGGCACATGGCCCCCAAACCAAAGGCATCTTTACATCAATCAAAAAGAGATGCTAGCTGTACAAAATGCCCTGACAGCCTTCAAGGACCTACTTCATCCAGGACAGCTGCTGATAAAGACGGACAACACCACAGTGATGTGGTACATAAACAAGCTGGGGGGATGCATTCTTACCCCCTCTGCAGACAAGCCATGATTTTTTGGAACACAGCATTGACCTACCAAGTACACCTGCAAGCACAATTCCTGCCAGGAAAAACAAATGCTCTGGCAGACGAACTAAGCAGAAACCTCATGGATCCTCATGAGTGGAAACTAGATCCACAAATCTTCAGCATGATAACAAGGGAATGGGGATGCCCAGACATGGATCTTTTTGACTCCCCTCACAACTGCCAACTTCAGAGATTCTGCACAAGGACTTATCACAAACAAGCATGGAAAGTGGATGCCTTGTCATTCAGCTGGAACAACCTTACAGTATATGCCTTAGCTCCACTGCCTCTCCTCCCAAAGGTACTCCTAAAGGTCAGACAAGAAAAGCCACAAATTATACTAATTGCCCCAGATTGGCCACGCCAACACTGGTACCCAATCCTAAGGAGCTTGTCTCAAGGCCCAGCCTGGACATTGCCTCAAATTCCTCATTTGCTGACCCAACAAAGCAATCAGATCCTGCACAGCCAACTCAGTACCCTAAATCTAGCTGCATGGCGGATAGTATGACCATTCAGCATACACCTCTCTCTAAAGCGGTTATGGATGTTATTTTGGAGGCCAGGAGGCCCAGCACCAGGAAATCTTATGCAGAAAAATGGAAGAGATTATGTGCTTGGAACCAGGCGCAAGGAATTGACACGCTTGTACCAGATATTCCTCAGATTTTACAATATCTGACTGAGATGCTGGACAAAGGCCTATCCTTCTCATCAATTAAGATCCATGCCGCTGCCATTTCAGCTCATTACAATACAGAACCACCAGTTTTTTCACATCCATTGCTTAGGCAGTTCCTCAGGGGGGCAAAAAACATAAGACCTCCAAGGAGAGCACCAATACCTGCATGGGACCTCAATTTTGTCTTGGAAAAACTCACACTGCCTCCTTTTGAGCCAGTCAATACAGCTGATATTAAATTCTTATCATGGAAAACAGCTCTGCTCCTAGCAATAACTTCAGCAAGAAGAGTCTCGGAGTTACAGGCATTAATGGCTGTGGAACCCTTAATTATCTTCCATCCGGACAGGGTTTCTCTAAGGACAAACCCAACATTTATGCCTAAGGTAGTGTCCAGTGCGGCTCTTAACCAAACCGTTCATTTGCCTACCTTTTATCCAAACCCACAGAATAAAGGGGAGAGACTTTTGCATTCTTTGGACATACACAGACATCTATGCTTCTACTTGGACAAAACTAAAGTTTTCAGAAAGACTGAGCAGCTTTTAGTGGCATATGCTGCAGGATCACAAGGAATGGCTATCTCAAAGCAGACTATTTCAAAATGGATAGGACACTGCATTCGTTTCTGCTATTCACAACATGGCAAATCAGTGCCTAAGGGCATTAGACCACATTCTACCAGGGCAGCAGCCATCTCAGCAGCCTTCCTCAGAGGAGTACCAACCAAAGATATTTTGGAGGCTGCAACTTGGACTTCAGTGCACACCTTTACCAAGCACTACCATTTACCTCTTTACTCTAAATCCAGAGCAGGCTTTGCCACTGCATTTCTGCAGGGCCTTATAGCCACTCCTAATGCTATTTAGACCCAGCCGCCCTACCTCAGCTTTGGGATTCAACCCAAGTGTAATGACTGCAACAGTGAAACACGATGAACATAGTACAGTTGTGTACCTACTATAAATGTAGGTGTTCGAGTGTATTCACTGTTGCAGTCCAGGTTACCCACCCACCATTCCCCCTTCTTTGCTGGGACTTCTCTGTACTTCTCTATCCTATACAAACTATGTGGTGTATTTGCTTGTAGATGAAGATTTTGTGTATGTTACTGCATGCCTTTATTAGCAGTGTTTTTTATAGCCTACCCTTTTTTGGGCACCTGACATCTGGGGCAAGAAAGACTGAAGAAAATGGCGTCGGCTGCATCTTTCATACCCCTGGCGCTCTGACGTCAGGAAAGAGGCGACAGCAACCGACGCCGGACCAGGACTTTGGAATTCAGGCCGACTGCGGGTAGCCTGCCAGCAGGATAACCCAAGTGTAATGACTACAACAGTGAATACAGTCGAACATCTACATTTATGGTAGGTACACAACTGTACTTTCTTACTCATGGCTAAATCTTAATGTAAAGATGTTAGTACTTTTTGCGAAAAGTTAGGTACTGCATCTGGGACTGTGGTTTTCCAATTAGGAGGTTTTCTTAACTTTGTTTCAATCTCTCTGGCCATTACTTCATCCCATTTCATATCCTGTACTTTTGAACTTCTTATTCTTTTTTTACTTCTCTACATTTAGCATCTTTATGTTCCACAGGATCTTCATAGATATTTCTCTAAAATGTATCTGTTTCTTCTTTTTTGGTGGTGTTTCAGGTCATTTTGCCTTGTTTCACAATTCTCTATAAAACCTTTTGGGTCATCAATAAATTGCTTATTGTGTAGTTTTCCTTTGTATTAATCTGCATATCTTCTATGTTTTTCATCCTGTGCTGATATTTGTAGTTTATTATTTGCAATAGTGTGTGATAGATCCTTATCTGTTCGATACTGCACCATGCTTTTATCACATCTTTCTGAGTATTTTTTTATCTGTTCCCTCATCTATACTCTTTTAACAGTGACACATCATGTCTTAATTGCTTTATAATTTTCTCTGTTCGATACTTCCATGATGGCATTTGATATATCCACTTCCTTTCCGTTATGTAGCATATATCATCGACAGATAAGTGTTTTTGTGGTAAGATTTTATCTGTAATTAATTTAGCTGCACAGTACTATAGCTTATTTACTTCTGTTATATCACATGTATATCTGTGAACAGTCCTAATTACTGTGTTTATTTGTTTTATCAAACTTCTACGTTTTGGGGTTTATTGACTTTCTGTAGTCTATTTCTTTCATTGATCATAATATGTTCTGTCCATGTCTATTAAATCAAGCAAATCTTTTCTTAAATCATTTTCTTCTAAACTGAGGGCACATTCTTTGTTCTTCATTTCCTGTGGGCATTCTGCAGAAGGTTCCAGAACATCTTCTTATGCCACATGCCACATTCTCTTCAGTTTCATCCTGTGTTATCCGTTGAGCTTTAATATGGGAACTCCTGTTCATTCCCTTGCTGGGCAACTTCAGCTGAAAGTTTGTACTGGTTTCCTAAGGCAGGCCCCAAAGTGTCTTCATATGGCAACTGATCAGATGTTTCCCTCTCCACTGGTTTCTCCTTAATTTGGGGATGCATTGCTGTATTCTGCTGTGATGTTATCAGAGTTAGATTTTCTACACTAAATCTTTCACTTTGCAGAAAATCTATAACTTCAGTTTCTGTTTCTCAGGAGCAGCCTTAGGTCAACTGGTGCCCTAGGCAAAAGGGTTACATGGCACCCCCCCACCACCACACCACTCGGTGCCCCTATCCTGGTCTACTTACAGCAAATAAATGATGGAAAAGCGCCCCTGTTAGATCGGTGCCCTAGGCGGCCACCTAGCTGGCCTATGCCTAAGGCCGGCTATGCTGTTTCTTTATCTTCTCCATTACTGTTCCTCTTTTCTACTTTTCCTTTTTGTTTTCTTATTTTTGTATTGTAAAATTTTCCATGTCCGGATGCCTTTGCCTGTATTTCTGTTCAAATATCTTTGGTGCTGTCCTTTTTGTATTGATTATTTTTTCTTTCTCCTTTGCATAAATATTGCACCATATTAAATCTCTTTTTCTTTCCCGTGACCATATTTTCTTTTTCAGATGTTTCCTGCTCCTCCTTTTTCTCCATACATGGGGGACTCGTTCCATCATGCTGTGATAAAACCTGTGTTAGACTTTCTACACTAATACTTCACTTCGCAGGTATTCCATAACTTCAGCTTCTATTTTTTTTAACTTCTGCTTTACTGATCTTCTGTTCTACATTCCCTCTTTGTGGTCTTATTTTTTGTATTGTGAAATTTTCCATATGTGGATGTGCCTTTGCCTGCGTTTCTCTTTGAATATCATTAGGGCTGCCTTTATTGTATTGATTAATTTGGCTTTCTCCTTTGCATAAATATTTCACCATATCAGATCTCTCTTTCTTTTCCATGTCAATATTTCTTTTTTATACCTTTCAAAAGATTTTGTTCTTTATATTTTAGTACTTCCTCAGTTGCTTCTTTTTCTAAATGGCCCAAGGTTTCTTAGTCTATATAATGTTTTTCATAAATCTGATGTATTAATGAACGCAAATGTTTATTTGAAGCTTCTGACAGTTTTTCTTGTGAAAGTATTTTTCTGTCCTCTAATTTCTCTCTTATTTTTTTTGTATAGCTTCTGTATGGAAATTCTGGGCTTCTTGCATAATAGTGACAATACATAATTTCTTTCTTATCCTCAGTGGTCCACTCTATTGTCTTCATGGCTCTTTTTTGGTCTATCAGTTTTTTTGTGATTTTTGTTGACTGCTTCCTTCTACAATGGGGATTCCCCTGGGCCTGGCCTAGTCCCATTGTAGGAATATTTCTGTGTCTTGAGGATTCTACACTGTCATTTTTTTCAGTCCTGGCACCAGTGCGCCTACCAGTATTGGACACTTTTTTATCATGGGTCTTGTGCACCCAGCTATATTTCTTTATTTTTTAACCTACTTCTGTCCATGATATTGTCATCTTGGTGAAATTTTGTGAAAAACAGGTTCCACCTCTTAAAGGCACTCACCAAGACTTGAGAATGGATTCAGTTCCAACAACACTACTCTCCTTTTCTTGCTGACTTATCATCTCTCCATTCGGACGCCTGTCATCATCTCTCCCTTCACCTCCATTTATCATGTCTCCTTTTGGACCCTTCTTATCATCTCTCCATTCAAACCCACATGAGAAAGATTAAGTGGTACTTAAAATATGTATGGTTCCAACATTAATTAAACGACAAATATCACCAATGGTTCTGATAAATTGGCCTCACATCCAAAAACACTGTGTATACCAAGAGTGAGTCACAAGATCACCAAATATGTAAACCTCAGCAGAGATGCAAGAAGATAGTTGTCCCTAGAGTGAAAATAGTAGACTGCCTTCACTTCCTTGTTATTTGAGGAAAATTAAAAATAAAAACTTTTAAATATAGAATTAATAGCAGCAGTAATAAACAGTCCAAAACTTCATATGTTAATTCCTCTTCTATTAAAGTACTGAAGAAAAACTTGAGCAAATTAAGTCACTGGAATAGCTCAGTTTTTATTTATGATAAGCTCTTTCATCTACCAACTTGACTTCATCAGATCAACTTTTCATTAACAGCTTTACCTGTGGAAACTAAATATGTGCGTAAAGAAAACAAAGAATCATAAATCATGATTGACAAACTCATACATAGTAATGAGTCAAAACAGAGCATAACTCATGATAGTCTAGCCTACTAGTATATGCAAACCTGATGTAAATACGAGCCATTTTACAGCCACACAGGAACAAGTCGCAACAAAAGAGTCAAAGACCAAGGTCAGTCCTGATCCTCAGATCCACTGAGATACAGTCTTATGTTGGTGATACAAAAAGAACAGATGCCTATGTTAATAAAAGTAGGTTACCACATGCCTTAAACACAGGGAAACACAGTACAAATCAGGAAAACCAGATGGCAAAAAAATGAAAATAATGAGTTCCAACTGAAAAGTGTGCTAAAATAAAATAGAAAAAAAAAATAGCACAAGAAAATACCCAAACTGTAAACATATGGCTCAAATCCTGAATCTGGGCCCAGACAGTAGTACAAAACAAGCCACCCTGGTGGAATCACAACATGTAGGCTGTATAACAAAAGGAAGAAAATCATGTGAAAAATTAGGAGCTGCAGCACCCAGCAAGATAAATGTCCTCTTGTCAAACTAAACAAACAAATCAGAGGACAAATAAAGTCTACCAAAGCCAAATTTGCAATAAATTTGGCCTCCCAGGCCAAGGACAACCACAAAACATTCTTTAGCTATGTCCGCAACTTCAAAGGCAATACTCAATTGTCTGCAGAGCTCATTGTTAATGAAGCCATCTATACTGAGCCAGTGGATATAGTAAACCTATTGGCTGACAAATTCAGCTCCAACTTTACCTCTCTCATTTCCCTCAACCTTCCCTCTGGAAATACCATCAAATATAACTCCCCCTGCTATCACTCAGGAACAGATCCTTAATGCTGTCTCTGAGGCCAAGAACACTACATCAGTGATAATTCAATAAAGGTGTTGAAAATAAAAAAGAACACTACATCACTAGGCCCAGACAGTATCCCAGGATGCCTTCTAAATAGCATGAAATATGACCTATCAGACCCTCTCGAGTTACCGTTTAACTGTAGCCTTCAACAGGCTTCATGCCTCATGAAAGGGGAACAGCAACAGTCATCCTTCTAAACAAAGGTGGACTATCTACAGATCCTGGAAACTATAGGCTCATAAGTTTCATATGCAAAGCCACGAAAATAATTATCATGGAAAGGCTCATTAATGACATAGTAAACGTCCTGACACTGGACCCAACCCAGTTTGGTTTCATGAAAGGCAGGTCATGCTTAGTCAACCTGTTGGACTTTTTTGAGAAGGTCACCAAAACTATGGATGAGGGCAAAGTGGTTCATACTACCTACCTTGAACTGGCCAAGCATTTGACACAATACCTCACTCGGGATTGTTGACAAACTGAAGAGGTTAAGTACAAACCCTTAAGTCACCTGGTGGATAGCCAGCTGACTCACAGCCAAGACCCAGGAAGTTAGAATTGGGGAGTCCAGCTCTACAAAGAGGCCAGTCACAAGTGGAGTCCCTTAGGGATTGGTCCTGGGACTGCTCTTTTTTTGTTATTTACTTCTCTGAAGTCATTGCCAATGTCAGTGGCCTCTGACTAACTAAACTTGCAGATGATTGCAAATTAGGAGCTGTCATTGAATCACCCAATGACACAAATGTTTTCCAGGAAGGGCTGACACAGACAAACAACTGATGTCAGAGCCATGGACTAAAACTAAATGCCAAGAAATGCATAATAGTATCCTATGGGAAGTCACCCATCCCAGATAGCTGTCATATTCACAACACACCCTTAAGAGCTGAACCAGTAGTCAGGGACTTGGGGACACACATAGACAGTAATTTAGCCTTTGACCATCGTGTATCTACAGTAGTGAGAAAATCATTCCGTTTTGTGCAACTTATAAATGAAGGTATGGCGTCTAGGTCCAAGGAAATTATTGTTCCACTGTATTTGGCATTCATCAGACCTGTCATTGAGTACAATGCTCCCTTTGGTATGTAACTATCCACCATATCCAATAATTGGAATGTCCGCAGAGATTTCTCACTAAAAGAATACAGGGAGTGAGTAACATCCAGACCAACTGAAGGCCCTATCCCTGTATGTTGTCTCTTACAGGCTGTTGACGGAAGATCTATGCCTGGCATACAAGCCATTATCAGACCCCACTATGATGGACCTCCTGCATATCCACAAAACAAACAGCACCAGAATTACCTATTCTAAAGACTTAAACCTTGCCTGTGATAGAAATAGGACCTGCTGGAGTGATAGGTATGTATCTCAGCGACTACCCCTTCTCTGGAACAGACTACCATCCATATGAAGCAGAATTCTTCCCTTACCCAATTCAAGTGTACCTTGAACAATTGGATGGAGAGCAGGAACTTCATCCCTGGTTTGGCATGTATGTGTCTATGGACACAGACAGCCTGTAAATGTTTCATCTCCCATGTTACTCCTTGTAAATGTTTCATCTCCCAAGTCCTTGCTTACACTTATCAAGGGTACTAGAACTAGTCAAAGATGTGGGATGCATGGCTAGGCTTAAAAAGGCTCTTGTGGTCGTTTGCCTAGTAAACACATATGAACCTATAAATAACACTCCAACAGTAAGAGACAAAACATCCAGTCATGCCAAAAAATAAATAGTACAAATAAATAGTACAATCCAGCCTAAAATATA
This sequence comes from Protopterus annectens, assembly GCF_019279795.1. NCBI lineage: Eukaryota > Metazoa > Chordata > Ceratodontiformes > Protopteridae > Protopterus > Protopterus annectens. Next base: position 404,307,338 of record NC_056751.1, on the reverse strand, counting down.
TATAAAAAAACTAATAAGATAAACTGGAGTGCATAATTAGTAATTAAGTCCTTGTCTGTCCCCAGACAAAAACAAGGTGTAACAAAACTCCCTTCACTGAAAGCCATTTAGCACCAAGGTGACAAGACCCTAGTAAAAGGAGGTTTAAAAAACAGAGTAATAAACCAAATAGAAGCAAAAGACAAAAAAATCTGAGCGTCAAAGTGAAGAGGAGGGTGTGTCAGTGTGTGTGTGCATGCATGCTTGTGTTTGTGTGTGAGACAACAGCAAAATGAATGAAGAAAACAGTACCTGCCACAGTAACTTTGTTGATTTCTTGGATGCTCAATTTTATTAATGATTTGATAAAGTCCTATGAGTGAAAGTGCTTTTTTTGTTTGTTTTTCATGCACATATGTACAATTTTTCATTTATTTGATTGTGTTTTATCTGTGATGTTTCTTTATATTGCATCTCTGCTAAGGTTACTGTGGTTATCTTCATTATCTTCAACCCCCTTTTCCCCATTTTAATACATGGGGTTGGGGGTAGTGTTAACTGTCACTATCTTTCTTGATTCAATGCCACACTCCTGCCTTCTTCGACACTCATACCTGACTATCACAGATCTCTCACACAATCCATCCATCCCCCTCTTGTTTTTTTTTTTTTTTTTTTTAATGAGGGCATCCAGCAAAGAGGTGGATGGATTGTGTGAGAGATCATTCGAAGATTCAGGACTCTCCAAAGATCATTGCTGTGACTCCCTTCTGGTTTAGGCAACAGTGGTACTCCCTTCTTTTGGAAATGGCCAAGGACATTTACCACAAGTTTCTTCACAGACTGGTCCTACTCAGACAATACAGGCATTGTTTAATTTCCCCATTTTGAAACAGCATCAATTAACTGCCTGATTATAGAATTTTAATACCTTTTAGGAACCTATTTTGTGAGGGTGTGCAGCAGGTTTTAAAGGAGGCAATGAAACCTGCTACTAAAAAATCATATATTAGCAAATGGAAAATATTTTCAAGTTGGTCTAAGAACCAAGGCCCTTTTAAGGCTAGTATTTTTCTGGTTCTACAATATTTTTCTGAGTTATTATCTTCTGACCTTTTTTACTGCACTACAAAGGTTAATTTATTGGTCATTTCAGCATGTTTGCCTATGGAGATCCCTTTTTCAATGCAGTCCCATGTCAGGATATTTTTGAAAGACGTTCTGCATACCCATCCACCAAGAAAATAAGTGTCCCCTCCTTAGGATCTTAATTTTGTTTTGGGAAAATTAACTCTTGCCCCATATGAACCAGTTCATCGGGCTAATTTGAGGTTCAGTTGCAAGCTGTCATGGTGGGTCAACCTTATCTCATTTTTGACAAAGAAAGTGTTTCTTTGAGTACTAATCCATCCTTTATGCCTAAAGTGGTATCTGAATTTAGTTTAAACCAAGCAACTTATCTTGTTGTTTTCTTTCCATAACCTAAAAATGACAAAAAAGAAAGATCCTTCATACTCTGGATATCCACAGACAACTCAGATACTGTCTTGACAGGACTAAAACTTTCAGAAATTCTGATCAGTTTTCCATTTCTTATGAAGGTGAGAAAAAGGGCAAACTGTGTCAAAGCCGACTATTTCCAAGTAGTTGCCCCATCCTTATTTCCATTTGTTATTATCACCATATCAAGGTAATTCCAGGCAAAGTCAAGCCACATTTTATTAAGCCTTTGGCTTCATGAGTTACTTTTTGGAAAGGGATAGTCTAGATGTATTCTAGGGGCAGCAACTTGGTCCTCTTTACATAGCTTTACAAAGCACTAAAAACTAGATACCTTTTCCAGGTCTAGAGAAGCTTTGCTCAGACCATTCTCCAGGGTCTCACATACCCGCATCCTTTATTCTTAAAATCTGTATAAACTGCATTATTCTACCCATATAGCTAAAGCTACTGCATCAGTGATCAAAGGCTGAGCATAGTACAGTTGTGTAAGTAAGCTTACCATAACAATAGATATTCAAAAGATCCCAGCTGCGGTAGCTGCACCCCTGCTCCATTCCCCTTATTTTATATGATTTTTGTTAATCAGGGTAATAACATTGATTGTTATTGTTATATACCTAGCTTTGACTTCTTTCAGTGTTGTAGCCTCCCTGTTTCAGTTGACATGAAAGTTCTGAAGGGCTAGGTGCCCAGACCACTGATTTTCTCCAGCTCTGCTTGAGCTCTCAACAGTCTAGTAGTGTGAATGGTACCCTTAAGCTTTGGAAGCTGGACAGATGTTTTATCCAACAGAATACGACCCATATAGCTAGGGCTACTGTGGCAGTGATAATTTGAACATCTGCTGTTATGATTAAGTTTATTTACACAACTGTACTATCTCGTTGTTGTCATCAATTCGAAGACCAGCAGACCTGAGAAACAGCCCAAGGACTTCAATTTCACCACCTGGGCAGGTCGGCAATTTACATTCAACCAAGGTACTGTGTCCTCTAATAACTACAACACCATAGAGAATGATTTTGGCGAACTAAAAGACAAACTCTACGCTTATAAAAGCAATCAACTCGAGATTGAGTACTTAAGGGAGTGTGTTAATGTGAAACACATACCGAAGGGTTTGCGTTTTTATAAGTTCCCTAATAATGTTCAACCGGGGACTTTATATTACAAAACACTGTGTGAAATTTTTGACACAGCTGGACTGGAGGTTTTAAATGTGATGATTTCAGAGTATGAAGCGAAGGCTGATACTCTTATAAACGAGTTAAATGTTTTAAACAACTCCCTTGTTACTAACAATAACTTTTTAACTGTGAAGTTTGATTATGACAATGTTTTTAACGAAGTCGATCAATTCTGTACAAAAATACTTAACCGAAAGATACGTAAGTTAGACAGGGATTTAGCTGAATATAGAGAAGGAACAGCCTACCCCTCTCCTAATAGGACCCGGTGGGAACATAAACAGGACAATCAAAACAACCAAAACAAGGGGGCTGATTTCTATTCTAGAGCTACTCATGAACCCCCCGTAGGAGTGAGAGGTTAGCTGAGAAAGGTAGAAAGAATTCCCATCAGGATTTTCAGCATCCCCCCGGCAGGACGGGGGCATGGGGACATGGGGACAGAAACAATCCCCTCACATGTGGAGCAACAAACATGGTTAAATGACATCCCCATTGTCCCTGAAATGGCACTCCTACACTATAACTTTTCCAACACTGCAGGCCACAATTGTTCTATAGTTAAAAAAGACAACTTCATTATATACAATTATACTGATTTGCAAATTACAGATTTGACCTTCGACCTATTTACTCGGGGTTTCCAGTTTGTCTCCACATGCTCCTGTAATATATCCCAAATTTTAGTTGAACTAAAACTCTTTGCTAGAAATTTAAATCTAGCACATTGCTTTAAAGGGCAGCCCTATACCAATACAGGGCTCAGTAGAACTAGCACTTTCAACCCACCTGTGCACCCCTTAATTAAACTTTTTGAAGAACTAGTTGAGAAAGATTTTAGAACTTTACATTCCCAAGGAATACAACCACAGTTAGTTAACTTAAATGAATATGAAATCTGGTTTATTAACCATTTGAAAAAAGAAAACATTAGGGTCATGAAACCAGACAAGGGCGGTGGGGTTGTCCTGATGTATAATTCCAGCTATGACATTTACATCCACGACATGTTACAGGACAGTGAACAATATGAAATTGTATCTAGAAATGAAGTTAACATAGCCTTTTCCAAAATCAAATATATGCTTACTGACCATTTGCTCCAAGGAGCTATAAATGAAAAATTGTTCAACTATCTGCATGTTGAGAAACCCAAAATACCAGTAATTTTGATTCGAAAATTCACAAAACTTGGACCCCTTGAGATTTAGGCCTATTGTTACAGGGGCAGGAAGCATCACTGAACCCTTAGGTAAATTCATTGACCATGTTACTAAGCAACTCATCCCACTTTTAGATCACGTCTGCAGAGACTCCTGGGATTTTCTCAGAGACATTCAACCTTCCTTTTTCTCATCTGAATTCCTTATGATAACTATAGACATCAAAGACCTGTTTCCTAGTATACCCCACCCAGCAGGGCTCGAGTGGTTTAACGATTTCTTAACCACTGAAACTAATCTCAACAATAAGGTGACTGGCCTTCTAGTGGAGTTTATGGAAATTTTATTACAGAACAATTTTATATTCTTTAATGGTGAGCTTTTTAGACAAAGGAAAGGAGTGGCCATGGGTGCCTCATGCGCTTCTTTTTATGCCAACGCTGTTTTGCACAGATGGGAACGTATGTTCATTTTTTCTAATACTTGGGTTCAATATTTAACTCATTATAGAAGATACCTAGACGACATCTGTATTTTATGGAATGGGACCCTCAATCAATTTGAGGATTTTTTTAGTCATATCAATTCCACTACCCCCTTCTTGGTGTTCACTCACAACATTAACAAGCACGAACTTCACTATCTTGACGTGACTTTATATAAAGATTATAACAATTCAACATTCCTTTCTAAACTTTACAGGAAACCTACTTTTTCTAATTCTTTTCTGCATTTTCAAGGTGCACACCCATTTTATCAGAAAAAAGGCATTGTTAAGGGCCAGTTCATTAGAGCCTCTAGGATGTGCAGCTCCACTGTTGATTTTTTGGATGAAATACATTTTTTGCAGTCCATGCTTGTAGACAGGGGATACCCTCTCTCCCTTATCACCTCTTTAGCTAAGGAAGTGATTGATAACAGAGAAACAACATTTCTACCACTTCTTGGTACAGGGCAACCTTCTGTCACAACTAACACAACAGCGATATCTGACACCTTCCGGAATAGTTTTATTTATACCTATTCCGGCAACTCCGCTGATATTGAGGAGATCATCAGGTGGCACTGGCCTGTACTGACCTTTCACGAAGAATTCAAAGATGCCCTCCCACCACACCCTAAATTTGTAAGAAAGAGGGACATTAATTTCAAGGAACTATTTGAAAGAAAACCTAATTTCCAGGCTAATAACTCTAACACACGACTAGGCACTTTCAAATGTGGGTCCTGTAATCAATGCCATGCCATTATTAATGCTCCAACACTTTACATTCCCTCCAGGAATTTTAACATCAAATCATATCATCACTACACCTGTGGGAGTAAAGGGGTTGTCTACCTAGGTTTTTGCACCACCTGCTCAAGCTTCTATGTTGGCAAAACTGAGAGGCCATTTAGGAAAAGACTACGAACATTTTTACGATCTAAGTAAACAAAGGGAGTCTACCGCATTCTATAAGCATTCACTCACTTGCCCTGGGATAGATCTTAAATTCATAGTGTTGGAGCAAGTTACCCCGGATGCTAGGGGAGGTGACTGGGAGACGACCCTTGAATACAAGGAACTTATATGGCAACTTAAACTAGATGCAGGCAGACACCCTGGATTAAATGATAACATCAACATAAACAGTGTCCTCAAGCTAAGAAAGGCTCGATTATGAGAAGCTCATTCATTGCTGATAAAAAATCTTCAAGTGAAATATGATAAATGATTTATTTTAATTTGCTACAGTTTCTTTCGATTATTTTACATTTCAGTTTTAATATTTACTGTACACATTTATTATAATGAACCAGGTTTAACTTTTACAAAGAAGCATTTTTAACAATTTATCAACTCCAGCATTTTTAAGCTTTAATTTTTTAATTGATTAATTAATAATTAACTTCAGTGTATATAAAGCCTTGCAGCACTTTGGATGTTCACTTGATAAAGCTCGGCACAGACTGAGCGAAAGCGCTTGTGTTTTCATTGTTTTTCATGGTTTCGTATTAAAGAATTAGACTTTCTGAGCAGCAGTCTGTCTTGGTTTGGTTTTCCACCTTGGATTTATTTTTTATTTAGTTGTCATCAAGTGTTTCATTGACTCTTCTGGTTAGCTTGAGCATTACAGGCGAAAGTTTGTTTTGTTTTGTTTTGTGTTTGATGCATGCTTTATTCACATATTCTTATTCATATGAGTTAGACTCACATATCACTATAAGTTGCTAGTATTTTCAGTCAATTTCTTAAACTTTTCTTCATTTCTTATCCCACCCAGCCTTTTCTCATTTCTTTCCCTGTCCCTTGTCAAAAAAAGGAAAAGAAAAAAAATGCCCTTCTAAATATCATTCTTTGCTATTAGTTGGTATATATATATATTTTTTTGCAATATTGTGATACATTTGTCATTGCTGTTTACTGTGTAGTACTGTTTTTGGAGATATGTGTTTTCTTGAACATATATAAGGACAGTAAGGCCTCTGGATTTAAGAAATGCAAACAGTGCGTCAACAAGATCCCTCACCAAGACCCACATGAGCTTTGGATAATATGTATTGGGGTGGGGCACCTTGACCTAGATTGTTAGATGTGTAAAAAATTTTGTTTTAGGACCTTACTTGATAGAAAAAATAAAATATGCTGAAAGATCTCTTTAAAGGTTACTCAACTATAGAAAAGAAAGAGAGAGAGAGAAAGAGAAAGACAAAAACATTCTTGGTGGTGGTGCCAGCCCTGACAGTATCGAAGCTGATCCCTACCAGGCCCCAAAAATCAGCAGAGAGAGCATGGTACTGACTCCAGCTCCACCTTTTCAATTTTGTTGTTAGTGTCATTGTGTTGTGTGTTCATTCCTTTGGTACTGAAGACCTCCTTGGTTACCTTAGCACTGGAGTTGATGGCACTAATGGTTAATGCAGATGGTTCCCCCCTTTGGCTTCAGCACCACTGCTGTCACTGTTGATGGCTTCGGCCTCAGTTGCTTTGGCAAAACATTTAGTACAAAAGAAATTAGCATGATCAGACACTGCTCCACTGGTGCTCCTGTTAAGTATCATTGAAGCAGAGCCTTTATGATATTCTTCAATTTTGCCCTCTCAGGACAGAGGACCTGAGAGGCATTGATTCCCAAAGTATGGGTTGCATTCTCCACAGGAGAGCTGAGATAAGTCTCTCTCCCCAGCCCACCTAGGAATATGCATGGTAAGAGAAAGCATCCCTCTCTGGACTCTGATCTTGATGATGGGGAGGCTTCACCCTAGTTCTCAACAGAGGACACCAATGAAATTCTCAAAATGATGAGACATACGGGATCATAGTCCATTGACTCCTCCTTCCTGAGGAAGAGATCATTCATGCAGCTTACAAGTTACACCCAGCAGTTTGCGTGGTGCTCCCAAAGGACAAACTCATTGATATAGTGTGCTTCAAGGCTTGGAGGAAGGCAGATATCATGGATTCTATTCCATGCAAGCCCAACAGAGTGCTGCTGACACCAAGGACAGGTCCCGCTAGAGCAAGGGGCCCTTTATCGATTCCACTGTAGAGTCAGCAGCCACCACTATCAAGCTCTTCATCTTCCTAATAAGGATTGTATGATGATGTATGTAGTGAGAGTAGGAAACAGGTTGAGGAGACCCTGGAGAGGTGGAGATATGCTCTAGAGAGGAGAGAAATGAAGGTCAGCTAGACTGAGATGGAATATATGTGTGTGAATGAAAGGGAGGATAGAGGAATGGTGAGGATGCAGGGAGTAGAGTTGGTGAAGGTGGATGAGTTTAAATACTTGGGATCAACAGTTTAGAGTAATGGCGAGTGTGGAAGAGAGGTGAAGAAGAGAGTACAGGCAGGGTGGAGTGGGAGGAGAAGAATGTCAGGAGTGATTTATGACAGACGAGGACCAGTAAGAGTGAAAGGAAAGGTCTACAAAAAGGTAGTGAGACCAGCTATGTTATATGGGTTGGAGACAGTGGCATTGACAAAAAGGCAGGAGTCAGAGCTGGATGTGGCAGAGTTAAAGATGTTAAGATTTGGACTGGGTGTGACAAGGGTAGACAGGATTAGGAATAAGTATATTAGAGGGTCAGCCCAGGTTGGACAGTTTGGAGACAAAGCCAGAGAGGCGAGATTGCGTTGGTTTGGACATGTGCTGAGGAGGGATGCTGGGTATATTGGGAAAAGGATGAAGCTGCCAGGTAAGAGGAAAAGAGGAAGGCCTAAGATAAGGTCTATGGATGTAGTTAGAGAGGACATGCATGTGGTTGGTGTGACAGAGCAAGATGAAGAGGACAGGAAGAAATGGAAACAGGTGATCCACTGTGGCAACCCCTAACCGGGAAAAGCTGAAAGAAGAAGACTGGAAATGCATGCATATGCATCAAGTACTTTTTCCTTCAGAGTAAAGAACTACTTGGTGCCTATGATGAGTTTTCAGAGAGACCTAGTGGATAAAGCCATGGCAACTCTGAAACATTTGCCACATGGGGACTGACTTTCATAAACAGTTGGCTATCCAGTCAGCCACTGTTAACTCCATTTCATTGCTTAGCATTTGCCTGCTGCATAACCCAGTGGATGGGACAACCAGATAAGCTAGTTAAGGTATCTCAGTGTGGCATCAGGCCTGGCTGTACCTTGCAGATTTCACAGAATACTTCAAGGCAGCTTTCTTTAATGCACCCTTTAATGGAACCTCTTTTTTTGGGCAGTAGAAGGTAAAGGATAAACTGCTGCAATATGAGCAAGAGGATAAGGTGCTCACAAGTGTGATATTAAGTTAATTTCTTGCCTCATCAGAGATTGTTTTGAAGAAACCAGAAGGGCACCAAGAATATCTAGTTTTGGAAATTCCAACAGCCCCAGTACCAACTAAAGTATGACAGAAGTTCCTAAGGTTGAGGGAATTTCTCTGGTAACCACCACCAAAGAGGTAGAGGTGGTCCACACCAGAAAGGGTTCCTAGGACCCTTTCCAGGTTTCTGTCAAGGAAAACCCTGAACGTTTGCTGATTTTTCCACTCTGGAGGAAGTTAGGGGATGTCTTGTCAGAGAAATCATATCCAGGAGCAACTCAATACCATTTTCAGGACTGCCCAAACAAATTCTCACCCTTAGTGCTACTCTTTCAGAGGAGGGTGACCCAACAGGAAGTAAAAAAATACTTTCCGAAAAAGAGCCATTCAAGCGGTCCCTCCAAACTAGAAAGGGTCTGGATTCTGCTCATGATACTTCTTGGTACCCAAGAACAAGCACAAACTCAGACTGATTCTAGGCCTCAGACAGCTGAATCAATACATAAAAAAATGAATAATTCTGGATGGTCATGGTGTAATCCATCCTACTATGCCTGAAGACAGGAAACTGGATGTGCGCTTTGAAACTCCAGGACACATATCTACATATCAAAATAGTGAACAGTCCAGGAGATTCTTACACATTCAGGTGGGAGACCGTCATTACCAGTTTAAAACTCTACCCTTTGGTCTCATCACGACACCCCACCGGGTGTTCAGCATGTGCCTGGCCCCAGTCACAGCCAAAATGCAAATTCTAGGGCTAAAGATATTTCTCTATCAAGACAACTTACTCATTGCTGCATCTGCAATGGCAAAATGTATAATGGCAAGACAGTACTTACCCTGTTGTGCCTATCCTTGGGGATCACAGTCAGTCTAGCAAAATCTCACATGGAACCCTCCCAATCTTTAATGTTCATTGGCTGCCAGTTGGACACAGTGAGACAGGGAGACATTGAGCCATATTAAACCATGACAATATAACCACAATAATTCAAGCTGTTCTACAAATGAGAGTGCTGCAGTGAATACTTGGAGTTCAGTGGTGCTAAGCTACACAACCATGATGGAACTCATAAATCTTTCAAATATTTATTTGAAGCACCTCTGCTGGTGTACAAATGCAGAAAATCTCAGTTCAGGGATTGCCTTCATTTGGCCTTTCCGCATGATGTAGGGGGGATTAGTTCAACAGGATGGTGCAGTGGACATAAATCACAGATGAGGCCAGGTTTCACATCAGTGTCTTGGAGATGAGAGTGGTCTTCCTAGAAATGCTGGCCTTTCAAGACCTCCTCCCCTAAGGTTCAGTATCTATACACTCATACAACATGATGATGATGTGGTACATAAACAAGCAGTGCAGAACCCAATCCTACCCTCTTCTGCACAGATGTTATGTGAGTTTGGGGATGGACTGTTTCTTCACATTGCTTTCTAATAGCAACTCACATACTAGGTGCTTCCAGAGTGATTGTGTATATGTTGAACAGGAAATTTGTGCTCCCACATGACTGGCCTTTCAGCAACTCCACAGCATTAACAAAGTGTGAAAAACCTTATTCTTACATTTTTGCTTCACCATACAACACGAAATGCAGCATGTTTTTCTCCAAAGATGCATTCTCTTAGAGACACATTCCCCTATGATTGGCTTCCTGGGCTCCTTTATGCTTTTCCTCCTGTTCCACTTCTTCCCAGATTCCTTCAAAAAGTAAAGCTGTGCAAAGCCAAAGTCATTCTCATAACCTCCTTCTGGTCATGGCAGATTTGGTTCCCTCTCCTTTGGCTGCATCTGAGAAGAAAACTCCTTCTCCCACAACACACTCACCTGCTGTCTCATTCATCCAACCAGCCTCACCAGGACATCCAGTCACACAAATTAACTGCTTGGGTTCTCAACTTCCAGAGGTGCCCTAGAACCTTACACTACAACTACAGGTTATACAACTAACTACAGCCTCTTAGAGAACCTCAGGAAGAAAGATTTACAGAAGCAAATGGCTAATTTTCACTATGAGCAAATAAACATCACATAGACCCATTCTTAGTTGCTATATCTCAAGTACTGACCTTTTGAAATAACTTTTCAAATGGGGGACATTTACTCATCTGCCAAAGTACATTTAGCTGCAGCTTCTTCCTATGATCAGGGTTTTACTTTGTCATCCTTATCCTCACTTAAACGTTGCAAAGATTTTTTGAAAAGCATATTGAATTCCAGATTACCTCTGTTCCAGCACCTCCAGGACCTATATGTTGTTTTAGAAGAAACTACTGATGTTAAGTTGTCTATCTCGCCTTCATTCTTGCTGGTTAGGTTCGGAGCTGATCCTTGGCTCCGACTCGGCCATCTTCAAAAGCTAGAGAGCTGCTTACTGGCTCGAGGCCACCCCCTATCCCATGATGCCTGGCGCTAGATACCCAGATCTCGTTTGCCGCTTCTGCTGCGAGGTTGTTCTGCTGGCTCAGGTCATATAAAACTTATTATTGCTAGTTTTTCTGTCATAAAAACTGTTAGTTTAGTGTAGAATTCAACCTTTTTAGTTATAACTATTGTATTTTAGTGTTTTTCTTCTGAATCCCTTCTCTTTTTCAGAAACTCGTTTTAATTAGAGAGTCCCCCCCCCCTTCCAGCCCTTTCCTTACCTTAAAAGGTTTCCGTTTAAGTTAGAGGATAACCTTTTTCTGTCTTTCTCTCCAAAAATAAATAAATAAATAAATAAAAATAATTAATAATTTCGTGTTCATAGTATCTGTTAGTTAGTTTAGTGATACTTACCTATAGGTCTGATAGTAGTAGTTATTGTATTTTTGGTATTATAACCTTAACTTCTGTGTCTGTCTTTTTCTTGGTTTCCTTTCAGGATGTTCAAGGATCCCTAGCTGTCTGGATTCAAGAAGTGTGACTCATGCTGTCAGAAGATGTCTCTGACAGATGGGCACACTTCTTGTGTTTATTGTCTGGGCGCCGTGCACCTGCAGGACTCTTGCTCGATTTGCCATGCTTTTAGTCCAAGAGTCCTGCAGGAGCACAAAAATAAGTTGATCCTGAGGGGTTTACTTAAGCCCCAAGAGTCATCGGCCAAGGCTCAGCCAGTGAAATCTTCCAGGACACCTAACCCTTCGGCTCCCAGTTCAGAGCTGTCGCTAGGTGATGCTGTACCATCTATCTCGGTTCCGGCTGGAACCGAGGTTTCTCCCTCCCAGTCGGCTCCGACATGTTCCTCGGAGCCGTCTGGGAGTCGAAAAAGAACTAGGTCTCCATCTCTGGAGTCGATACATTCAGCTCCGAGATCACCTTTGCTCCAATCGGATTGTAGTCACCACTTATCCCACTCTTCTCGGTCCTCGAGACTTTCAGACCATGACGTGGAAAGAGTGGTCAGTAGACTGTTAAAATCGCAGGCCCTAGCAAAAATGTTGTCCAGCCCCCCTCATCAGGGGTCGGCTCCACCCACGTCTACAGATATTCCTCCTCTGACTCCTTTGAGCTCGGAGCCGGAGTTCGTTGGGGTTCGAGTCAAGGAACTGTCGGCTCCGATACCTTGTCCTTCGGTTCCGTCGTCGTCTCCGATCCCTTCCATGGTACCATCCCTGGAGGGATTTGGGCACCGAGGCTCCCTCGTCAGCTCCAAGGGGGCAAGTGGCATCGGACCCTTGTCCGACCCCGTTCTCCCCCTCGGGGCTTCGGCTGAGGTGAGCTCGGCTCCCACATCAGCCTCAGAGCCATCCCTCTCTGTGCGGGGATGGATTCTGATTTCTTCGGAACCGGAGCTCTCTCTGCATCCGGGCAGGGATGCCTTTGAGGTGATGAGGAGTGTGCTGGCCCCGGAGTCAGCCCCACGATCAACCCCATTGGCTCCTCCCCATATGGTGCCTGCATCAGCCTCTGCCCCTCTTCCAGACCCCAAGCGTGGGGATCCAACGCTTCAGGACACCCCTTTGGGTGTATCATCCTCTTCTGAGGCCTCCCCTGATCATTCAGAGGAGCCACCTCATAAGAAAAAATGCAAGAGGAGGCATATTGACTCCCCTGAGTCTGTCACCTCAGATACCGACTTGGAGGATTTGGAAGGGTCCCCTAGATCCTCCTCTGAAGATGTCTCCTTTTCAGACATCCTTGAGATGCCTAGGCAGAGGGGGAACTGGAATACCCTAGCCCCTTCTGAGGATGAGTCGGTATTCCTGGATGCGTTTGGTTCCCGACCTTCCACCTCCTGGGTGTACCCGTCCTTCGGCCCTCTGATGTCTGTCGTGGCTCGAAGGGCGTGGTTGGCTCCAGATTCCATGGAACCAACCCCTAGGAGACCGGCTAAATTCATAACAGCTCCAGAGGACAAACAATTTTTGATGAAGGGTGTCCCCATTGATGCCATGGTGGTAGCAGTGGCCACGAAAAATGAGATGGCTGAAACTTCTTCATCTGTTCATCCTCCTAATAAGGAGTCTAGGACAATGGACAGATATAGGAAGCGGATGTTCGCTTCAGCGACCTTCTCCATGAGGTCCCTGAATTATTTATGCCACTTCACCCGTCTTCAGAGGGATCTCCTTAAAGAGCTTGGAGATACCCTCCAAGATCCATCAGCTGAGGGGGCTCAAGCTAAGATGACTTCCCAGCTGGCGACTCTAAATTCAGTGGTGAACTCCTCCATGAGGCTCATATCTTATGCAGCCGATGGTGCGAGCAGAGCCGCAGGCACAGGCGTTGCCCTGAGGAGGCACGCTTGGATGCGGCTATGTAACTTTGCGGAACCTTTCAGAGCGTCTTTCACCAATATCCCCTTTGATGGATCCGCTCTTTTTGGATCACAGGTGAAGGATACCCTTACCAGGTGTGAGCAGGAAGGCAAGACTCTCTCTGCCGTGGGAGTCCGTTTTTCCACTCCTTCCAGACCATATCCCAAGGGTCAGAAGAGCGGAAAGATGTGGTTCCAGAAATTTCCAGGAGTCTTGCCGGACACACGTGGTGAGTTCCCATCCAGGGGCAGAGGAGGGAACAATAATAGACACCGCCCGCGTGGCAGAGGGGGGTCTGCAAAACCAGGGCAGCAGAGAATCCTTCTCTGAAAAGCCCTTCCACCATCCCTGAAGGGTTGCCCGACTGCCCACCTCCGGAGGCAGTCGGGGGAAGATTATCACTGTACCCAAGAGCCTGGCAAGACATAACACAAGACAAATGGGTACAGTCAGTTATATCCAGAGGCTACAGAATACCCTTCGTTCGCACTCCCATAATGTCAAACAAGTCCCTTCCAGATGTTCCACCCAATCTAAGGGATCAAGCAGTACAAGAAATTTCAGAACTGCTAAGAAAAAGAGCCATCCAGCAAGTCCCAGCAGACCAGCAAGGATCCGGAATTTACTCAAGGTTCTTTTTGGTACCAAAAAAGACAGGGGACTGGAGACCCATTCTGGATCTGAGCAGACTGAACAGGTCTGTTCAAAGAACCAAGTTTTGGATGGTCACGCTACAGTCCATTATGCCCTTTCTGGGTCAGGACAATTGGATGTGCTCCATAGATCTTCAGGATGCGTACTACCACATCAAAAAGGACAGGTGCTCCAGAAGATTCCTCCACTTCTGGCTGGGAGCTAGTCATTATCAATTCAGAGCTCTGCCCTTTGGTCTCACCACAGCCCCCAGGGTGTTCACCAAATGTATGGCAGTAGTTACCGCTCATCTCAGATGGTTAGGATTCCAGGTATTTCCATATCTAGATGACTGGCTCCTCACTGCTTCCACCAGGCATCAACTTCTGCTAGCCAGAGACTACACTATCCAGGCTTGCTCCAGGCTAGGTATCACAATAAATTTTGAAAAATCTGCATTGTCACCCTGTCAGTCTAACACCTTTATAGGTGCAAATTTAAATACAAAAGACATGTTGGCGAGCCTTCCACCAGACAGAATAAAAGTGATTCGCCAACATGTACAGGTCTTATTAGCATGCAGAAGAATTCAAGCCAGGTTCTTCCTCCAATCTCTAGGTCTCATGGCAGCAGCAATCGTGCTTGTTCCTCTAGCTCGTTTTCACATGAGGATTCTCCAGTGGCTTCTTTTCACCCAATAGTCCTTCCAGCAGCTTCCTATGTCTCATGTGATTATGATCACAGAAGCATGCAAAAAGCACCTTGCGTGGTGGATGGTCTCCACATCAGTGCCCCGGGGCAGACCATTTGTACTTCCTCCTCTAGTTGCTACGGTGACCACGGACGCCTCCCTGATCAGGTGGGGGGGGGCATTATCAGGGCAGGACAGTCCAAGCACCTGGCAACCTCACGAGTACCATCTGCATATAAACGTCTTGGAGATGAGGGCCATGCTTTTAGCACTGCAAGCTCTTTAGGACTCTCTTCATACCGGGACCATTGCAATTCAAAGGGACAATATGTCAGTAGTGTGGTACATCAACAAGCAGGGCTGAACCAAGTCCTACCCCCTATATCGAGAAGCACTCAGACTCTGGCAGTGGGCGATCTCTTCCCAATGGTTTCTGATTGCAACGCACATCCCTGGGAGGTCCAACGTCATAGCAGACAGGCTGAGCAGAGCAATTCTCATGCCTCACGAGTGGTCTCTGAATCAAGTAGTTGCGGACCAAATATTCTGCAAATAGGGGCAACCTTGCTGCGACCTTTTTGCCACCCCCTTCAACAGCAGGTGCAGCAATTTCTTCTCTCTCCTTCCACTTCCCGGACATTCCCCCAGAGACGCTCTTGTCCACGATTGGCCTCGGGGACTTCTTTATGCATTCCCTCCATTTCCCTTAATTCCCAAGCTAATACAGAAAGCTACCACATTGGGTTGCAAAATGATCCTCATTGCCCCGTACTGGCCTCGACAGATATGGTTCCTGTTCCTGCATCATCATCTTCTCGAGCAGCCTTGGACTCTGGACCTAGTTCCAGACCTCCTGATCCATCAATCGGACGGGCTGCATCAATCCCTGCAATCTCTTCAGCTCACTGCTTGGTTGCTCCACTTCAGACATTAACCAGGCTTCCTGATATCTCCCCCTCTGTGCATGAAATTATCTTATCGTCGCACAACTCTACCACTAGAAAAACTTACGCTAGTAAGTGGAAACGTTTTTCTTCCTGTGCAGAGGCCAAGAGTAGAGACCCCTTTTCAGCCCCTGTACACCATATTTTGGAATTTCTTGCAGAACTCTTTCATGCTGGTTCCGCTTCCGCTACAATTAGAGTTCAATTAGCTGCAATTTCAGATTTTCACATTGGCCTGTCGGAAAATAATATCATGTCTCATAAGCTTTGTAAAGCCTTTCTCAAGGGGACCACCCTGCTCAGGCCCCCGTGAGAGATCCTCCTCCTCCGTGGGATCTAAAGTTGATTTTAGCTTCTCTAATTTTGCCCCCCTTCGAACCTGCAGCATCCTGTTCCTTGAAGTTTTTATCTTGGAAAACCCTCTTTCTGGTAGCTATTACTTCAGTCAGAAGAGTTTTGGAATTTCAGGCTCTTTGTATCCGTCCTCCGTACCTGGTGTTCCACAATGACAGGGTTACCCTCAGGACTAACCCTTCCTTCCTAAGGTTTCTACAGAAAATAACTTGTATCAGTCCATAGACCTTCCTGTGTTTTTTCCCAACCACTCCAACAGGGCAGAATATAAATTACATCAATTAGATATTCATAGGCAATTACGCTTTTATTTGCACAGAACTAAGGACATCAGGAAGTCGGACCAACTTTTTCTCTCTTATGCTCAAGGTAAACAAGGTCTTCCAGTCTCTAAAGTGACCTTATCTAGGTGGTTGACTACGATTATCACATTTATCTATCAAATGAGGAATAAAGAGTTGCCTGTCAAACCAAAAGGTCATTCCACCAGAGCTTTAGCCACTTCTGTGGCCTTTCAGGCTAGGTTGCCAATGGAATCTATTTGTGCAGCTGCTACGTGGGCCAACCCACATACTTTCATTTCACATTATAAAGTGGATGTGGTCTGCAGGAGCAGAGCTGATTTTGGTTCCACGGTTCTGAAGAGTTTGTTCTGATGAGCCATCCAGGATTTTAGGTGCTAGGGACCCTGTCCCAACCAGCAAGAATGAAGGCGAGATAGACAACTTAACATAAAGAAATGATGTACCTACCATAACGTTCCATGTTAGTTGTCTTCTTCTTGCCTTCTTTCTTGCGTTCCACCCTCCATCCCCCTATCCTAGTGGACCGAGAAGAGTTCTTTAAGGTTTTTCACTGGCTGAGTCTTCTCTGGCTGTTCCTCTCTGCCTAGTAGCCTCACTGATAGGCTTTATATATTATAGGATAGGATTCCTTCCTTTTTTTTATATTGATAGTTAGACTTAGCAAACGAGATCTGGGTATCTAGCGCCAGGCATCATGGGGTAGGGGGTGGCCTCGAACCAGTAAGCAGCTCTCGAGCTTTTGAAGATGGCCGAGTCGCAACCAGCAAGAAAGAAGGCGAGAAGAAGACAACTAACATGGAACGTTATGGTAGGTACATAACTTCTTTTCCCCTCCTTTGAACATAACAGCTTCACTGATATAAAATTCCTCTCATGCTTGGACATACAGATAACTGTGATTCTGACTGTGAAAAACAAAGGCATTTAGAAAGGATGTCCAGTTATTCATTTGATTTTCAAATTCGAAAAAGGTCAGAAAGTGATTAAATAACATTAACAAATGATTATCTGACTGTATCAACTTTTGTTATGCATCTAGTAAGAAACTCCTGCCTTTCAAACCAAAATCATAGTCTTTGTGGGCAAAAATTCCTTCAGTGGGGTTTCTTCAGGAACTTACCCTTGTACAAAATTTGTGCACTTACCAGGTGGTCTACTTTACATACTTTTGATAAATATTACAGTTTAAGCTTATTTGATTAGCTCAAGAGCCTCTTTTGGGGCCTTCATTCTCATAGATCTATTTTCCCAGTACCTAGGTCTGTTTGCAGAGTCTGTCCACCAGTTACAGTGTCAGGACAGGACCAGCTTAAATATGAAAATCATGTACTTACCAACACATTAGTTTTGTCTGGTTTCTGTCTGGAGACTGGAACTACCCACCCCCAATACCTCTCCAAATTGCCCTATTCTGAGGAACCGAGAGGAAACATCAGAGGCCTTCAACTGGCTTATAACTGATAAATTGTCAGTATTGTCAGGGATGTCTTGAAGAAATATTCACTCTTACTGCTGATTTCCCTCCTTGGGATTAGCCAATCAACAGTCAGATTGAAGCTATGTCTGTGTGGAGGGGAATGGGGGCAGACCTTTTTGAAGCTGTCAGGTTGTTATTTCTTGATAGGAAGCAACTCATATAGCCCAAAGGCTACTGCAATAGTGAGGAATTCAAACATCTACTGTTATGGCTAAATGCATCTTACACAACTGCACTTTCTACCCATCAGAAGTGAGGTAGGACATTCAGAAAAGTAGGGCATCATCACATAATGCTCCACTACCTGAGTCTTATTCCCCACCAGCATGGAGTTATAACCAGCCTGAATGAGGAATAGATAAGCTAGTAGGGTAATGAGGGGTGGGGCTAGATAGTTATCTTGGGAAGGAATCTCCAGAAATTACTACTAATGGAAAATGTTTACCAGAGAAGCATCCGCAGAGCGTGCTGAATAACCCAATCAACACTATGAAGACAGGGGCATTTGTACCTATGGCTAATTCTTGACACAGTGTGCCTACCATAAGCCCAGAGTTGTACATCCATACATCGATAATGCAACATATCAAATGGCAACTAGTTGAACACAACTGGTCAATCAACTGCCTGTCAAAAAGTACAAAAAAAAAAAAAAAAGTAAAACTTTTTTTTTTCATTTTGCAGGGGGCAAGCCCACCTGCATTTTCCATACCGTTTGCTAATTATATATATCAACTTTGAAATTGTACTACAGTGATAAAAAGGGCCAAATTTCCCAATCTCCACTGTACATGATGCAGCGCCGACAAAATATGTTATTTGAGATAAGCTAACGTTTGAACAGATTTACCAGCTTTTTTACTTTTTGATAGGTTGACTTTCTGACAGATGGCATGTATTCCATTTCCAGATATTTAAGGTTAGTCAGTCATCAGGGCAAAGGCCCACTCTTTCATTCCCTTCTCACTGAGCTTTTTTTTTGAGGGGGGTCCTCAAGATAATTTTATTTTAACAAAATAGGAGTTATTCTGTATTAGTGTCAGTGGTGCTTTTTTGTTGGTGGGAACTGAGGAACAGAGAGCTTGTCCCTTCTTCTGTATGTCCCTCGGATGTCACCAATGAGGGAAAATGCTCAATGACGTGAAAGGCAAACCCTTAGGCACTGCTGATTAAAAAATATACTGAGAACTGCAGCTGGAGGCCAGAGAATAGTTGTCATAAGATTTTACTGATGCTCCATCACTCTAAAGGATCCAGAGATGTAGTGTGGTCCACTGAAATACATCAAATCAATGACTGATTGACATCTGTTTATCAGAGAAAATATGGTCAACTACACAAATAGTTGACAAGTGTGTGAGATCGCACTTATCTTGGGGTAGGAAAATATGCTCTTTCCCCAAGGCTGTTCATTCTCAGAGTTAGTATATATACTTAGTGAGGGGAGTGGGGAAAACAGTTTAAGTTTTGCATGTGCCGAGATTATTGCTCGGCGTACACATAGTATCATGTTGACATTTGCAAAGTCAACTTTATAAACATCAATCTTTATTCTTTTAATTTCAGTACACACACACGATATATATATATATATATATATATATATATATATATATATATATATATATATATATATATATATATACAGATAGATATAGATAGATACATGAGTATTTTCTCTAAAATCAATGTACAGAAATATTGATGCACATTGCACTGATTTCTGCATGTCAAAATTAATTTCTACTGAAAAAACATCAAAGCTAAAACAATAATAGAAAGAGAAAGTATTGCTGTGTAAAATCTTACCATAACTTTAGATGTCCTTCACTTCTATATGCTGCTGTATCCGTAACATAAGGGAGTCTGCCTCTGGTCAACTTGCATTCGCCTGGCCATTTTACAAGAAATAGATGCTATTGTGATGGTGCGTGTGATGTCGTGCATCTCTCTCTGCAGATGCTGGTCATAAACAAACGTCGGGTACAAAATGGACATCATCACGCACCTACCTCAGAATTGTATGCCGTCGGAATCACGACTATGGAGTGGGTGCTCAGGAGTCAGGCATGTGTCAGGGAGAAGGCAGGGTGGGAAACTATACAGCAGCATATAGAAGAGAAGGACATCTAAAGTTATGGTAAGATTTTACACAACAATACTATATCTTTTTATTCATATGCTGCTGCATCCATAACATAAGGGAGAGTGCAAAAGCTCCTGTTATTAAGATTTGGGGGGAGGAACAGAAGTATTTTCCACAAAGCCATGAAGGATGGCTCTGGCAAAACCTGCTCTGATCCTAGAGATGATGTCCAACTTAAAGTGTTTGGTGAAGGTATGGACAGATGACCATGTAGCTGCTTCTAATATGGCAGCTGTATCCAAACCCTTAAAGAAAGCCCCAGAGGAGGACACTGCCCTAGTGGAGTGCCTTTACTGGGAAGGGACTGTATAGCAAAAAGAGATAGTTTTAGAGATCCAAGAAGATATGGTTTGCTTGGAAACAGGGTGTCCCATGGCTCTTGAATGGTAGGAGACAAAGAGCCTCTCCAATTTATGGATGGATTTGGTCTTGGCCAAACAGTATCTGAGCTGTCCATGTACATCCAAGGAGTGTAGGATCCTTTCCGCAGCATTTTGGGGTGAAGGGAAGAAGGATGGAAGGTTAATAGCCTGATTCAAGGAAAGTTCATTAACAACTTTGGGCATAAAGGATGGGTTAGTATGTAAACAAACCCTATCCTTATGGAAAACTGTAAAGGGATGCAAGGACACGAGGGCTTGCAGTTCAGAAACCCTTCTGGCTGAAGTAATGGCCACCAAGAGTATAGTTTTCCATGTACAGTATTGGAGAGAACAGTCTTTGGCTGTCTGAAAGGGTGGTAGTGTCAATTTTTCCAGAACAAAATTTAGATCCCAAAGAGGAGGAGGAATGGGTTTTCTTAGAGGCTAAGGTGCAGAACCCCCTTTAAAAATAGCTTAACCTCTAGCCTAGAAGCCAGAGGTGGGGTACGTGGAAGGCATGCTGCGATGGCAGATAAGTGGGTCTTAACTGAAGAATAAGACAAGCCAGACATCAGTTCACAAAGGTAGGACAAAACCACTGGAGACTCTACTGCCAGTGGTTGTAAATTTTGTTTTGACACCAAACAGAAAACCTCTTCCACTTGGATAGATATGATTTTCTGGTAGTTGGTTTTCTGGCCTCTTGCAGACCCTAAAGCACGTCCTCTGTGTATAGGTGTCTGAAGGGAATCAATGCCCTATCACCCACAAATGTGAGATTCAGTGTGGGCAGTTCAGGGTGTATGAGCATTCCCTTCTGTGTGAGCAGGTCCATCCGGTGGGGTAACTTGGGGTGATTGCTCTTGGCTAGATGATGTAATAGGGGAATCAGTGCTGCCTTGGCCATTAGGGGTCACCAACAAGATTTGTGGTTGTTCTTTGAGTGTTCCAAGATAATGAAACAGCATCCACTCTCCATGCTTCAGGATGTGGGAACCTGGAGCAGAAGGTTGGAAGCTGTCTGTTCATGGGGGAGGCAAACAGATCCACATCCGGAATACCCCATCGATGGACCAGGTTCAGGAACACATCTCTGTTTAGCATCCATTCATGTGATTAGGTCATCGTCCTGCTCAGAATATCTGCCATCACATTCTCTGATGAAGGTATGTAGACTGCTAGGATGCTGACTTGTCTTTCTAGGGCAATTTCCCAGGCCTGCAGAGCCAACCTGCACAGGAGGTAGGACCTTGTCCCCCCTGTTTGTTGATGTACCACAGCACAGTGGCATTGTCTGTGTACTACCTCACCATGGCTGGCAGAAAACGGTCCCTGAAAATTTGGAGGGGTAATATCAAGGCTCTCATCTCCTTTATATTGATGTGCTGCCTGTGTTGGGTCGGAGTCCACAAGTTTCTTACTTTCCATTCTCCCAAGGTTGCTCCCACACCTGTGTCTGAAGCATCTGTGAACAGATCCTGACTGGGGGGGCAGGAGTTGTAGGGGCAGGCGTGGGTTGGCCTTTATCTGGACTATCCACCAATTCAGTTCCCTGGAAAGGCATGGAAGCATGGGAACCATGAACTCCAAGGGGTGCAGGTGTTGTTTCCAGACTTTTCTCAAGTACCGTTGGAATTTTCTCATGTGAAGCTTTGCAAGGGGACCATGGGGATGGTGGAGACCATGAGTCTCAGGAGCCTGACAAACTCCCAGGTCAACAGGGCTTTGAGAGGGAGTATCCCCATGAAATAAGAAGTCAGTGACAAAATTTTGTCTGGAGGAAGACATACCATCGTTTTTTCTGTTAGGATCCTGAATCTCAGGAACACATAATCCTGTGAGGGTATCAGGGCTGATTTTTTGAGGTTTATGGTGAACCCCAGACTTTTCAAGAGGGAAATAGTGAAGTCTAGGTGTTGTAAGACCAACTGAGCTGATGGGGCCTGAATCAGGATATCTTCCAGATGGGGAAGAGATGGATTCCCCTTGTTCTGGCAAAGGCAATAACTGGGGCTAGGCACTTTGTGAACACTCTTGGGGCCACAGAGACACCAAATGGCAAAGCACAGCACTAAAAATGTGCATAACCCACTGAGAAGCAGAGGAATTTACTAAAGAGGGGAATGGATTGGGATGTGTAAGTAGGTGTCCTTTATGTCTAAGGACACCAAGAAGGCATGGTGAAGGATCAGTGGAAGAAGGGTAGGTAGAGTGAGCATCTAAAAAGAGGGTACCTGGAGGAAGGTGTTGAGATGGGACAAATCCAATATTGGTCTTCAGGGACCTTCTTTCCTTGCAGCCAGGAACATCCTGGAGTAAAATCCCTTTCTTCTTACATGAGGAGGTACCACTTGGATTGTGTCTTGAGAGAGGAGTTCCTGTAGAACAAGGGGAAAGGAAGCCAATTGGCCTAGAGGGGGTTGTGGAATGCCATTGGGAGTGGGTCTGGTTTCCCACACCATGAAATATCCCTGTTTTATGATTGAGAGGATTCAAGAATCTGGGGTGACCTGTTTCCAAGCAGGAAAGGACAGGGAGAGATGCATGGAGAGAAGGGTATCTGGATTCAATGCCTGGTAGTCACAGGCTACCAAGCTTAGTCTGAAAGGGCTGCTTGGGAGCCGGAGAAGAAGGAGCAGACCTAGAGGAAGTCTGTTTCCTGGTATCTTTTTTGCCTTTGGATGGCATTTGTCTGGCAGGACTTCTTACAAAGGAGGTTGTGGCTGGATAGCTCCTTTGAAAGTGTGGAATCGGGAAGACAAATATGTGTCTCAGATCCTGGAGCTCCTTACCCTTCTCCTGAAGGACCTTGAAAAGTTCTGCAGCTGTTGAACCAAACAAAGCTTTGTTGTTCAAGGGTGCATCAATGAGTTTAGACGTAATGTCATCAGGGAGAGGTTGTAACCTAAGCCAGGAATATCTCCTGATGACAGACCATGAGGCAGCAGCTCTAGATGAGGACTCTACTGGATCATAGCTGCACTTGATAGAGTGCTTAGTTACGTGATTGCAGGAATTCAATAGGCCAGACATTTTTGCCTTGGCCGGGGAGTCAGGGAGGTCACCCAATTGTTTAGCCACATCAGAAAGAACAGCCAGAGAGTATTTGGCCGTGTGAGTCTGGTAGTTAATGGCTCTCACTGCTAAAGTAGCAGATGTATAGACTCTTTTGCCTAGGCACTCCATTAATCTGCTCTCCTTGTCAGAGGGAAGGATGGAGGTGGAAGGGAGTAATTTGGAGGTTTTATCTGCAGCCACAGAAATGGTGGAAGGATCTGCAGAAGGAGCCTTGAAAAGAAATTTAGCATCTTCAGGGACCTTGTAAAAATCTGTCTGGGCGTTTGGGTGCAGGTGGTTGGAAATCTGGGTTTCTTGAGGCAGCCAGGAAAGCATCCATGAAGGCAGGATGCACTGGAGGGACTGCAGACAGATTAGGGGACTCCATTTGTAAAAGGTCATAACACCTTTTTTGAGTCTCAGTGATCTGGCTGCAGTCCCACTTGAAAAAGTCTTTCATTTGAACAATAGTTTCCCTAAAGGTAATGTCTTCCCATGGGGAATCTGTGCAATTGGACTCCTCCTCCGGGAAAGCATACCCCAGAGGGGAAGCAATTTTTAAAGTGTAAATAAGGGATTAATCCCCTGATGAATCCTCTTCTTCAGAGGAAACATCAGTAAACAGTTTACCCTTAGGGGTAGATGCAGTAGGGCCCTGGACTGGAGCAGAGGCCTGGCATAAGGCAAGGAATGCGTTTAGAAGGCCTTGAGTAAAGGCCTGCCAGTCAGGTGCCTGGTCGGAGAGTGCGGGCATCAGAGAAGGAGCAATATGCTTAATTTTTTGCTAATTCTTTTAGTAGGTCTCCAACACCAACATATCAAAGATGTGATGCAGGGAAGGAGGGCCTGATGCTGAGTGGCACACTACAATATCCGAGGAAACATCCTTGCGAACTATGATTTGTGAAGCCCCACGTGGGCCCTTGGATATGATGAGCCTAGGCCCCCCCCAGCACCCGAGTTGGATGCCTGTGACTCCCTCTGGGACATGCTAGTGGCTTCTTTGACACCCTCCGCCTGGGTACCCGCCAAAGGAAGATCCAAAGATTCTGGCTTGGACTCCGGGCCTTCATCAGCCTCGAGAGGTATGTCTGGAATAGTGGGTGCAGCTGTACATTCAGGCAACAACTTTTTTGTCTTTTTAATGGGCGGCACATCCAAGGTAGCCGATATCGGATCCATTTCTTCAGTCAGTCGTTTCAGTTGCTGATTCTCTGAGTAAAGTTTTAAGGATGCAAGATGACTCCTAAGGGTTTAGGGGGCAAAGGCCTGACAGATTTCACAAGAAGTGTGGTCATAGTCTTGGCCTAAACAAAGCAGGCAGAGCTCATGCGAGTCTTTGTGTGGAATCTGCCTTTCACACCTACACTTGCCCTTTCTACCTGACATGAAAACCCCAAACAGTAGCAAAAAAGTAATCAAAAGCCCATATGGGGTGCTTATCTGAAGCCAGACAAAACAAAGTCACTTTTCTAAAGGAGCGACGACTGGAGCTGGCAGTCACACAGGCGGCAGAAAAGTTCAGAGGTAGGTGCATGCTGTGGTCTGTTTTGTACCCGTCATCTGCTTATGACTGACATCCACAGAGAGAGACACAGGATGCCACACGCACCTTTGCAGTAGCATCTATCTTTTGTAAAATGGCTGGACGTGCGTGGGTTGACCAGAGGCAGACTCCCTTGTGTTATGGATACAGCAGCATATGAATAGAAGGACATCAAACCATCTCTTCTTGTGATTTAGAAAAAGAATAATAACAATTCCTTCATACATAATTTACCTGAATAGTGGCATTGTTAGGGAAAGGAATTTTTGTAAGGTAATTATATGGAGATGGGGTTAAGGGCAGTGCCAGGTTTAGGGTTAGGGTTAGCATACATGAGTAAGGTGCTACAGGGAGCTAACAGTAGGCACTTCACAACTGTCTTGGGAATAAGTAGTTCATTGTTAAAAAAAAAAAAAAACAGGCTGACTTCAGCATGAAATAACAAATATGGTAACATCAGAGCTGGACCATGGTCAAATGGAGCCCTAGGCAGAGTAATGGACCATGCCCCCTGCAGCCATTCCAGTGTCCCATTAGGTGGCTGTCTCTCCTCAGTTACCACTGTTTGGACCTGTCAGTGTGAATACTAGTTTCTTTTTCACTTCTACAATGATCAAAGAGGTGTGACTTAAAGACCTTAGATCAAATTGTATAGCACAAACATGGATGGCCTTTAAAAAAAACAAAACAGACAAACTGAAAACCGACTTAGTATGAGTAACAGTAAACTTCTCTTTCCTTGAAATTAACATTCCTTGGAGATACATTGAAACTCACATTCATTGAAAATACATCTGACATTAGTGGATTATGTGTACATTTATATTCACAAATATTCCCCAAACCCAGCAGTTATAGTTACATTGTTGACTGCATTCTTCTTGGATGTCTTACTAGAAAATGAATAAAAACAACAATAATAATAATAATAATAATAATAATAATAATAATAAGCAAAGTCACATATTTCAAATGTATTTCACATAAACACACAATAGCCAGAGTATTCCATCTTAATTCTCAATCATACACACAGTAGTCCTGCAAAGCTAAATTTAAAAGACTGTTTAAAAATTACCAGATGATAAGAGCATAAGGCACTTTTATCTCCAGGCAGCCTTCCTTCCCCAGCAGCAGTTATAGCCACTTTGTGGACTTTGTACACCCATTAGTGTAGTGAAGAAAAAATACATGTACTTTATTGGTAGCTTTGGATGAACTACATGGAATAATTTAGCAATCACTGGTATCACCGTAAAATCCAACCATGTGTAGCACAGTTTAAACAGAAGAGTATTTATGAGAGCATAAGAAATATTAACCACCTAAGTCAGTATGCATAATTTCTTCAGAAATAAAAGTCATCTGAATAACTCCACATTAATAAGAGCTATTAACAATGCAGAGGTTGCTGCTGGCAAACAACTTTGTATTTCAGTGTTTCATCTACAAAAGAAGTGCCTGCTGAATAAATTGTCTATGCTACGTTAAAAAATTGTTGTGCTGGTATATTGTCATAACATTTTCTAAATTAGATCATCTATGCAATAAGAATGCGAATTCTGAAGAAATCATAACGTATTTTAGAAAAAAAGCACTAAAATCAATTTTGTTATTACAGTATTTTACACTTTATATTAAAAGAGTTTACTACTGATTCTTGTGTGCATTACCCTACTCTTGTACGGTTGGGTATTAATCTTACAGAAAAAAGACTGACAGCCATTTTTTAAACAAAACAAAACAAAACACCCTTACATTGAAAACAGACAATATATCGTCCCTTGAAGTTTATTTAGTGAAAATGCATCTGGCAACCCATTAAACTGCAAGAGATGTGCTGGGATTCATACTCAAACAGTATATAGTGAAGTACTAATTATCTGTGTGAAGGGTGCAGGAATTCAAAAGACAAATAGCCTGGGGCAGTGCACTGGATGTGTCCTTTTTCAGGAATATTGTCTGGTAAAGTAACTTAGCAAAGTCACACAGAAGACAAATGAAGGGTAAGTGAGTCAAGACATGTAGTTCTTTAACAGCTCATAATCTTACTTGTCTGCACTAAGTGCTAAATAAACTGTTGTAGCCCAAACAGTGCATTTCACACCTGTGTGCCTGTAAAAAACAAGGTAAATTATTCATAGTTAAAAGATTATCAAGTTCATAGATTTTATGCTGTGTAATTTATTTGCAGCTAAATACTGTCAACATGAAGGAAACAAATTATCCCATCCAAAAAAACATGGCTGATATGATGGTGCTCCTGTTTACTACAGTTTCCTTCCTTTACACCATAACTACTCTGGTTCATAAAAAGTAGTTACTAGATTTGCAGTTCAGGGACCCACTGAGAAGACTAGCCCAAATTTCCAGTTGCCCTAAAGTACTGTCTGGTTAAGTGACTCAAGGACAGGGCAAAAATCTGAGGCAGAATCGGAGATACTGGGCAAAAGTGGAGACAAAAACAGACTACTCTAAATCACTTAAAAGTTATCAGGACAGGTTTTACATCAACAAATATGTTGTGAAACACAAAACCAACTGTGAACCTCTAAAGGCTAACACAGACTGACCATAAGCCTTAGTGATTTACCAAAGGCAACAAAGTTAATGTAAGGGAAGAGGGTCTTGAGCAGGTCACGTAACTAAATTTCCCTCTTTAATTAAGGCATTTCACACATACACACACACACACACACACACACACACACACACACACACACACACACACACACACACACACACCTACTTCTGCTCTCAAAACACTGTGTACATATACCATGCCCATTTTGATTTCCAGCTTGGCTTGTATCACACACACACACATACACACACACACACACACACACACACACACACACACACACACACACACACACACACACACTCCTACTTTGCTCTCATTATACTGTGTACATATTTCATGCCCATTCTAATTTCCAGCTTGGCTTTTGTCATACACACACATGCACACATGCGCGCACACACACACACACACACACACACACACACACACACACACACACACACACACACACACACACACTACTTCTGTTCTTATAACTTTGTGTACATATTCCATGCCTGTTCTAATCTCCATCTTGACTTGTGTCTTTCTGTTCTGCAGATTGCTCTTGCACATTGTTGTGTACACACTCTCATACCCATTTGTATCTCTGCTCTCATAGCTGTTGCTTTGTACAAATTTCATGCCTAAATCTCCTGATTGTGTCTTCATTCTGCTTTAAATTACAAATCTCATGCCACCAATT
>NC_056751.1:404131698-404269198 GCF_019279795.1 Protopterus annectens | reverse complement strand
TCACCTCCCCCTGAAAGGCTTGTAAAAGCATAAGTGCAGAAGACTTTCCCCACCACGGAACTTGTTTTAATAAGGTCAATATCCACTTAAATACCTTGCCACCTGTAAATCTAACAAACTGGGTCCAAAAAAGCACTGGTGAATGTCCCCATAACTCCCGCTTGTAATTCTGTTTATGCTGATTAGCGTTAGGTTGGAAGGGTAAGACTTTCCTGTAGCCTTCTTTCTTCCCCAATTAAGGTAAAAACAGCGTGCTTTCTACTGTTCAACAGACGAGTGTAATGTGCTCTGCACCTCCAAACAGTGCATTTCTCAATAATCTAAGTGAAACAAGCGTGCTACAAAAGGGAATTAGAAAACTGTCTCGCTGCATTGTAAATTGAGAAGCAGGTAGGGAACTGTGTAGGTTTTAACAGTAGGGCCTAGGAACAGAGTATTGGGCATATAAAAAGAAACAAAAAAGAGTGCTTGTAACTCATACCTGCACATGCTGTCTCTAGGCATCTGCTTACTGGTTTAGCCTTGTTCAGCCCCTCTCCTCCCCCCACTCTCAAGTAATCAGAGGTTACATAATCACCTACTTGACCAGCCATTTTCAAATTAACCAGTGCATCAGGTCCCAGTTGGTTGAGGTATGTTCACATACTTATGTATTTAAATCTTTTTTCTTTATCTGAGCTCAGTGTACTGTTTACTGCATTTACTCGCAAACTGAAACCTTGATGAATTAAGGCATGTTTATTGGTACTGGCTGCTACAAATTATTCGCAAACTGCTGTTGATATTGTATCCATTTATTATCATTTGCATTGACTTAGTGGTCTGTCCTGGGTAGTGTAGCATTGATAAGGGACAGAAATAATGAATATTAACTGAGCCCTTAAGGCAGATATATAGGAAAGAGTGCTGCTATTTGTTAATACTAAAAGGTGCACATGGACTTGTTTGATAATCATGTATACTGAATGTTTGAATGATTAACTCTGTTCTTGGTATATTTCTAATAATCATATCCTCTCTCTAGGTGTTCCTACCTCACCTCCCCCAGAAAGGCTTGTAAAAGCATAAGTATGGAAGACTTTCCCTACCACGGAACTTGTTTTAATAAGGTCACTATCCACTTAAATACCTTGCTACCTGTAAACCTAACAAACTGGGTCCAGAAAAGCACTGGTGTATGTCCCCATAACTCCCGCTTATAATTCTGTTTATGCTGATAAGCATTAGGTTAGAAGGGTTAGACTTTCCTGTAGCCTTCTTTCTTCCCCAATTAATGTAAAAGTGTGCTTTCTACTGTTCAACAGATGAGTGTAGTGTGCTCTGCACCTCCAAACAGTGCATTTCTCAATAAACTAAGTGAAACAAGTGTGCTACAAAAGGGAATTGGAAAACGGGCTCTCTGCATTGTAAACTGAGAAGCAGGCAGGGAACTGTGTAGTTTTTAACAGTAGGGCCTAGGAACAGAATATTGGGAATATAAAAAGAAACAAAAAGGCGTGCTTGTAACTCATACCTGCACATGCTGCCTCTAGACATCTGCTTTACTGGTTTAGCCCCGCTCCGCTCGATCCACACCCCACCCTGCCCCCATATCCCACCCACCCCCAGTAGTACTAGGTTTATAGTACCACTGGCACGCCCCCTTAATTAGCTAACCAACTAAACATGCTCCTAGAACCCAGCAAATTCCTAGCACAATAATACACCCTCTGTCCACCCCACTATCCATATTAACCCACCCATAGCTATTCTATTCTCTCTAATTTTTTATCCACCACATACACTCAACACAGACCCTACCCTAGTAATTTACTATGATTACAGCTAAAACATTAATGCTGCTACCCTACTCTTGCTATTCATTCCTTATCACCTAAGCTCCTATGAATATGTACAGCATCTTGTAATCCAATACCCAAACTCTCATACAGACACCAACTCAGCATTTAATAAGTTTATCCACCACATTACCACCCCTCTCCTAATTCCTCACCCCCAGTTACCATCACCCGACTAAATACTGCCACATTAACTTAAAAACCAAAAGCTACAAAAAAATCATAAACAAATTTTTAAGACTCATAAGCAACTTAAAAATTAATCTTATGAAGGATGGAGACTTCCACCCCAACCTTGGCCCATCCACAACAGTAGACCCAAGCACACCATCTAACAATCCAACGTGTACTACCCAGACTGATAGATTTCCAAGCTCATTTCTGGTCTGTCATCTCAACATCAGAAGCCTAAACAACAAGATCCATAGCCTACATGGATTCTTAGCTGTTCACTTCCCTGATATCCTCTGCCTCACAGAAACCTGGCCAAAACCAATAACCAAAGATAATGAAATAACCCCCCCACCCTCACAGTACAACATCCTTAGACTGGACCAGATCTCCAGGAAAGGTGGCGGAGTAGCTGTACTATACAAGTCTACCCTAACAATAACAATTAACACCCAACAGCCACCCCAGTTTGGTAATGCAGAAATTCTCATCACCAAACTAATAATAAACAAAAATAAATGCAGATACACTGTCTGCATTTATATTTCACCCAGCAAGAATGATAATACTCTAGAAAATATCTTACAATGGCTAGCTTCTAATTATCCCCAGGAAACCATTGTCTTGGGGGACTTTAACATTGATTGGAACACCTGTTCCTCTGAAACTCCCTCCACCCATTTAAACCTCCACGGGTTTACTCAGATCATTGCCACCCCCACCAGATTTAGCAAAAATAGAGTCAAAGATAATATCCTCAATTGATTACTTATTAACAGCCACCCCCCAAAAGTACAAGTCAGGTACATTACCCGATGATCTAAGTGATCACTGCCTTACCTATATTATTTGGCTCAAAGCTGACATTTCCAACTAGCCTACCTACAAAACTATAAGAAACATCAGGAACTTTAACCTTGACAACTTCCAAAAAGAACTCAAAGCATATAATTGGAATGTCTTGAAATGACCCCCATTACAACAAGCAGTTGAGTACTTCAGTATCAAATTTCTGGCTATCCTTAACCACCGTGCTCCTACTTGTACCACCCATGTAAAAGCCACAGTTGCACTGTGGCTATCTAAAGAAACAAAAAACAAAATTAAACTAAGAAACAACGCCTGGGCCAGGTGGCATGTTACCAAAGCCCTTATGGACCAAATAAGATACCGGCAGTTAAGGAACCAGACCAAAAAATCTGTCATTCTAGACAAAAAAAATCACTACACCCTCCTACAACAAAAATATCAGCTAAACCCTCAAAAGTTCTGGGCTGGTATTAACAATCTTCTCCACCCAGGCCGTTCTGCTACTCCTACCCCATCAGCTGTCCTTGATAAATCCCCTGTTGAAATTGCAAACAGCATCAACTCCTTCTTTACTGAAACTATCCAGTCTCTAGCTACCCATCTCACTCCATCGGACACAAACACCAGCTCTGGCACATTTAGCTCTGATCCACCCAGCACCCAACCCACCTTTACCTTTCAAACCGTACCTACCAACCTGATCCGGACCTTACTTAAAAAGCTAAAACCTACTACACTAGCTGCCGACCACCTCCCAGCTGAATATCTTCAAAAAACAGCTGATGCCATAGCACTTCCCATTTCTATTCTGATCAACAGATCCATCTCAGAAGGATCCATCTCAGCAATATGGAAATTATCACATGTTGTACTTCTCCATAAAGGAGGAAGTTCCACAGAATTATCTAACTTTAGACCTATAGCCATTCTTCCATCACTAGCTAAAATCATGGAAAGATGCATACACAAACAAATCATGCACTTTCTTATTCAAAATGGAAAGCTCGCCAACTCTCAGCATGGCTTTAGGCCATTCCACAGTACCACCATGGCTCTTCTATCTTTCTCTAATGTCATCAATCTTCATCATAACAACAACAAACTATCTTCAGCACTCTTCCTAGATCTCTCAAAAGCTTTCGATATGGTCATCCATCAGCTACTGCTCAGTACCCTACAAACCATCGGTTTAGACCAACACACAATACAATGGTTTCACTCCTACCTAAACGGTAGACAGCAGGCTGTCTTATGGCAGAGCAAGCTGTCATCCCAACTTCCTCTAACCCTACATATCCCGCAAGGGTCCATACTAGGTCCCCTTCTTTTCTCTATCTTTATCAATGATCTGCACACCACCATCTCAGGAGCTACCTGCATCCAATATGCAGATGACTCAATGCTAATATGCTCTGCCTCCTGTCCTACACAACTTCTAACCCTCACCCAGACCACTTTCAGCATAGTAGAAACATGGCTAGTTAATCGCCACCTGTTTCTAAATCCTAACAAAACAAAGCTACTACTTTTCTCCCCTAACCGTAGAATTCCTCCTCCTTCCTTCAACATCAAATCTAGCAATGACACCATTATCTCCCCTGATGACCATACAAAGCTTCTAAGTGTAATAGTAGACAACAACCTTAAATTTGATAAACATGTCAATCACACTATTAAGTCAGTCAACAAAAAACTTGGCTCCCTGTACAGAGCCAAACCTTTTCTCATCCCCCTAGCTAGAGTAGCTATTGCAAGATCACACCTCCTCTCTACCCTTATGTATGCCTCCCCTGTACTCACCAACCTTTCCAAAACTGATCTCAACAAATTATCAGGATGTTACAATCATATAGCCAGATTTGCTACAGGCATGGCTTTTAGGACCCACCATTGCCAGAACCTCAAAGCACTGGGATGGCTAGAGTATCCTACCCTTCTACAGTTTAACCAGCTTATAGTAGCGCATAAAATACTCCATCAACCTGATAACACTCCTGCCCTCAAAAATATTCTCAACCCTCATAGTGCCCCCAGGCCATTATGTTCACCTGATAAACTAATGATACTGACCCAAAAATCCAACAACTCTGCTGGTGATTTATATTTGCCAACTCAGCTGGTAAAATCTGGAATCTATTCCCTACTACCGTTACCAAGGAAACCTCACTACCCTTATTTAAAAGAGAACTCAAAAAATACCTCACATCTCATTGGCTGTGCTCTTCTTCTAAACCTGACTAACAACTTCACTGATACGTCTTGCTGCCCAACCTGCTGTTTAGCCAAGTATCTATGCCTCATAGCATTTGAATGTCTAAGCATTGTGAATAATGAGATCTGATTGTATTCTATGTTCACATTTTCTGATACACCTTTGCTAATCAGATGTAAGTCTGCACATTGTGTATATTGATATCTGCCTGTATTCTTTGTCTATATTTTTATAAACATGGCTGCCTGAGTTTACCACTCAATGATGTATGTACTGGCTCTTTTTTGATATTTGAAGCTTTTCTCCCTGGGCCTCTGCTGAAAATGGACATATATCCAGTCAGACTATCCCAGTCAACAAATGTAAAATAAAAAAATAAATAATCTTCTGTTCTTCATTCCCCCTTTGTGATCTTATTTTTTGCATTGTAAAATGTTCTATATCTGGCTGTCTTTGCTGTATTTCTCTTTAAATATCATTGGAGCTATTGCTTTTGTATTGATTAGTTTGGCTTTTTCCTTTACATAAACATTGCACCTTCTCAGATCTCTCTTTCTTTCCCATGTCCATGTTTCTTTTTTATACTTTTCAAAAATCTCAAGGTTTTGTTCTGTACATTTTTGCTCTTCCTCAGTTGCTTCTTTTTTTCCAAACAGCCCAAAGTTTCTTGGTCTGTATAATGCTTTCCATGGGTATTAATGAAAATTTGCATTTGAAGCTTTTCACAATTTTTCTTGTGCAAGTATTTTTCTTTCCTCTAATTTCTATGTTAACCTGTTTGAATGTCTTCTGTCTGGAAATTCTGGGCTTCTTGCATAACAGTAAAAACACATAATTTCTTTTTTATCCTCAATAGTTCACTCTATCATCTTTATGGCTCTTTTTGGCTTGTCAGTTTTTATGTTTTTTGTGGGCTACTACTTCTTTCTACAACAGGACGGTGGGTGGGGGGGGGGGGCATCCTTTTCCTTAGCCTGGCCTAACCGTTTTTAATTTCTCCAAATCTTTTGGGTTTCTAATACCATGATGGGGAATGGACCCCATTCTTAAGTCAAAGTGTGATTAAAGTTCATGAAGTTAGTATTGTTTCACTGTTTGATATCAACCAAAAGTGCTCTTCGCAGCACCTGCAGTGTACCCAGTAATGACGCCTTCTGCAATTCGTATGGAGTTACATGTATGGGTAGCATATCTAAATATGATTGTAGACTTTTTTATAAGATTCATTGTTCCTACTACTATCAGAGCTATCTGGGTATCTTTCTTCCACATTGCTCTCGTTTCTGCTTGCAAATCCAGATATTTTATGACTTTGTGTCTGTCTGTAAGCATGACACTGTAGTCACTGGGTGTGGCAATTTCAATGATAAATGCTACTTTTGTCTTCTTTTCTTGGACCACTATATCTGGTTTTCTAGCATTTGTCTTTTGAACTGTTGGTAATGGATGATCCCATGTGATGTAGATTTCATCATTTTCTATGATGCTTTGTGGCTCATGTTTCCACTGTTTTTCAACCACTTCAGTCCCATAACATTTGCACAATCCCCAGTGCAACA
Organism: Protopterus annectens; assembly: GCF_019279795.1. NCBI lineage: Eukaryota > Metazoa > Chordata > Ceratodontiformes > Protopteridae > Protopterus > Protopterus annectens. The sequence continues at coordinate 404,262,608 of NC_056751.1, read as the reverse complement.
GTCTCGCCACATTATTATGGATTTCAGTATACAGTCCTTCTGTATTAATATGTCACAACCAGCAATGAGATGTGCAACTGTTTCCAATACTGTTTTACAAAACCTACATTTGTCTGTTTTTCCCACATGTTCAATGGACTTTGTAAACCATCTTGTACGTAGCCCACTATCTTGTGCAACCAGTATTAACCTTTCATCTCATGGTTTGAATTTGCTTCTCCTTAACCATTCCTGCGTTCGTTCCTAGTCAACATGAGGTTCTTCCAGAAGTTTTCTATACTTGCAACTATATTTATGTATTTTCTACATTTCTTGCCTTCTCATTTGGTCCTTCACCTTATATTCTTTCTTTTGTTTTTTGGCACATTCAGTTGCTGCCTGGTTTTTATCCACTTGTGGTTTGATTTCCATTCCTGCTTGATGCTGATATGCTTCTGCTAGCCTAAGCAGGGCAGTCATCTTAGATTTATTCGCCTCATGTTTCAAAACGTTCACTACATTTGGGTCTTGTGATGTTAGCAGATATGTGTGGAGTCCCATGATTGTAGATCTGTATACATGTATGAAGCATCCTTCTTGTTTTCCTATCTAATCTATCCAGCACATTTTGGGTCCAGTCAGTCACTCCAAAACTATAAGTTAGGACAGGAAGAGCACATTGGTTTATAGCCTGTATTTTGTTCCTAGATGTCAATGCTGTTTTCAGAATTAATTTAAGTTTTCTAAAGTAATCCTTACTAAGTTTTATTCACATTTGTTCATGTTCTATTGTTGATCCTTCATCAATTTCCAAATATTTATACACTCCCTCTTCCTCATGTTCTTTTATATCACATTATTGTCCCAAACTGATGTTTTCTTGGTCCTGCAGTTTTCCTGCTTTAAAGGTTGTTTTTGCACATTTATCAAGACCAAATGACATTCTTATGTCATCTGAAAAAGTTTTGACAACTTGCAGTTGTACTTTCTGTTCCTTATCTGATGAGCTATACAGTTTCAAATCATTGACAGAGAAGATGAGAAGTCTTTACACTTTATTTCCTAGGAGCCAAATTATAGCCATAGCCTAAGCTGCTATGTAGGCATCTTAATGAGTTAAGGGAAAGGCATAATAGCAGCAGTGACAGAGAGTCACCCTGGAATATCCCCCTTTGAATTTTTATCCCTGGAGTAATAATTTGTCCTTTATCATGGCTTAATTGCAAAGTGGTCTGCCACTGTTTCATGGTCACTGTAATGTAGTTGATCAGTGTAGGGTGTATCTTATACATTTTTAAGCATTCTTTTATCCATGAATGTGGGATACTATCAAATGCTTTTTTGTAATCAATCCATGCCATACTTAAATTTTTCACCTTTTTACAGTCCTCCACTATGACTTTATTTAACAGCAAATGATCATTTGTTCCATATGACTTTCTTTTATTGCCATAATTGAGTTTTCTTCTAAATGACTATAGACTCTGTCGGCATCAATCCCAGTGTATAGTTTATACGTCGTTGGAAGGTAAGTTATTGGTCTATAATTTTTAGGGTAGCTTGCAGGTTCACTCTTAAGTAGGAGCATCATTTTTCCTGTTGTTATCCAGGCTGGTGTCTGTTCGGGGTGCACATACAAATAGTTCTTACTCATGGGTAAATCTTCATGCAAAGCTGTTAATACTTTTAACCAGAAGTTAGGTACTGCATCTGGGCCTGGGGTGTTCCAATTTGAGGCTTTTCTTAACTTTGTTTCACTCTCTCTGGCTGTCACTTCATCCCATTTCGTATCCTATACCTTTAAACTTCTTATTCCTTCTTTTACTTCTTCTATCCATTTAGTATCTTTGCTATGTTCCACAGGATCTTCATAGATACTTCTCCAAAATGTATCTATTTCTTCTTTTTTTGGTGGTCTTCAAATTCCTTTTACCTTGTTTCCCAATTCTCTATAAAACTTTTTTGGGTCATCAATAAATTGTTTATTTTGTACTTTTCCTTTATATGTATTTGTGTATCTTCTAAGTTTTTCCACCTGTGCTGTGATTTTTAGTTTATTATTTGTGATAGTGCATGATAGATCCTAATCTGTTGTAATACTGTGCATTACTGTTATCACCTCTATCTTTCTAAGTATTTTTGTTGATCTGTTCCCTCTTCTATACTCTTCTAACAGTGACATTTCTTGTCTTAGTTGCTTTATAGTTTTGTCTATTCGATACTTCCATGATGATATTCGATTTGTCCTCTTTCTCTCCCTCACTACCCTGTGTTCTTGTGGTACAGCTTTATCAGTTATTAATTTAGCTGCACAGTAATACATCCTATTTACTTCTGTTATATTGCATGGATCTGTATGGAAGTCCCAATTATTGTGTTAATTTGTTTTATTAAACTTCTGACTTTTGGGGTTTTGTTGACCTTCTGCAGTCTATTTCTTTCATTGATCTTAAAATGTCTATCTCTGTTATATCATGCAACTCTTCTCTTAGCTCGTCTTCTTCTAAACTGAGGGCACATTTTTTGTTTTCCATTTCCTGCTGCGGGCATTCTATAGAAAGTTCTATTGCATCTTCCCGTGGCACATTCTCTTCAATTTCATCCTGTGCCATCTGTTGCTATGTCATATGGGAACTCATTGGCCTGTCACTCCTCAACATTAACTGTGTCAGAGTTTCCACAGTTTCCTGTTCTTTCCCTTGCCATCCAGCTTCAAGTGAATGTTTATATACTCATTTCCTGTAGAAGGCTCCAAAATATCTTCATATGGCACTTGACCAATTGCTTCCCGTTCCACTGGTTTTCCCTTAATTTGGAGTTCCATTGCTCTATCCTTTTGTGGTGCTTTCTGAATTAGATTTTCTGCACTGAATCCTTCACTTTGGAGGTGCGCCATAACCTCAATTTCTATTTTTTTTAACTCCTGCATTACTGATCTCCTTTTCTACTTTTTCCTCTTTGTGTTCTTATTTTTTTGTATTGTAAAGTTTTCCATGTCCGGATTTCTTTGCCTGCATTTCTTTTCAAATATCTTTGGTGCTGCTATTTTTGTATTGATTAGTTTTGCTTTCTCCTTTGCATAGATATTACACCATATTAACTCTCTTTTCTTTCCCATGTCCATATTTCTTCTTCAGACATCTACTGATCTTCCTGTTTTTCCTTACTTTGGGGACTCGTTCCATCATGCTGTGCTGTAACCTGTGTTAAACCTTTTTTAACTTCTACTTTACTAATCTGCTTTTCTACATTCCCTCTTTGTGATATTATTTTTTATTGTGAAATTTTCCTTGTTTGGATGCCTTTGCCTTTATTTCTCTTTGAATATCTTTGAGGCTGCCTTCTTTGTGTTGATTAATTTGGGTTTCGCCTTTGCATAAATATTGCACCATATCAAACATCTCTTTCATTCCCATGTCCGTATTTCTTTTTTTATACTTTTCAAAAATATCTCGGTTTTGTTATTTATATTTTTGCACTTCCTCAAATGCTTCTTTTTTCCAAACAGACAAAAGTTTCTTGGTCTATATACTGTTTTTCAAAAATATGTTGTATTAATGACCACAAATTTTTACTTGAAGCTTCTGACAGTTTTTCTTGCAGAAGTATTTTTTTCCCTCTAATTTCTTTCTTAATCTTTTTGTATATCTTGTGTCTGGAAATTCTGGGCTTTTTGCATGATAGCAACAATACATAATTTCTTTCTTATCTTCAATAGTCCACTTTATTGTCTTTATGGCTCTTCTTTGGCCTATCAGTTTTTGTGGACTGCTACTTCCTTCTACAACAGGGGAGCCATTTTCCCCCCTGAGCCTGGCCTGACCCTATTGTAGGAATGTTTCCATATTTTGAGGATTCTATACTGTCATTTTTTTTCCAGTCCTGGCACCAGTGCGTCTATCAGGATTGGGCACTTTTTTTATCCTGGGTCTTGTGCACACAGCTGTCTTTTTTAATTTTTGACCATGATATAGGCAATATAAATGCAGTCTCTATATCAGTGTCACCTTGGTGAGATTTTGTAGAAAACAGGGTCCACCTCATGAAGGTACTCACCAAGACTTGAGGATTAATTCAATTTCAACACTACTACTCTCCTTTGCTTGCTGACTTTTCATCTCTCCATTCAGACCCCTAATTGTAGGAATTGACATTGTAGAATGTTTCTGTGTCTTGAGGATTCTACACTGCCATTTTTTCCAGTCCTGGCATCAGTGCACATACCAGGATTGGGCCCTTTTTTTTTCCTGGGATTTGTGCACCCAGCTCTCTTTTTTTATTTTTAACCTAATTCTGTCCATGATATATTGTATATAAAATACAGTCTATATGTCAGTGTCATCTTGGTGAGATTTTGTAATAATAGGGCCTACTTGGTAAAGGTACTCACCAAGACTTGAGGATGAATTCCATTCCAGCAAAACTATTCTCATTTGCTTGCTGATTTTATCATCTCTGTGTTTGGACCCATAGTTCTTACATGGCTTGAACATTTGGAAGATGTGAATCCCAGTCTTCCACGTGGATGACTACATTATCTGAATAGGTCACAGCATAAGAGAGTCAGGCTTCAGAACATGGTTCATCATTCCTTATGACTTATATTTCCAAACCCAAAGATATGAGAAAGTCCATCTCACTCCTTGTTTCATTTATGGCTAACAGATTAGATACTCCAGCGAGGAGGCAGACCATTTCTAATTTAGTACCTGCTGATACAGGATTCTGATATAATTCAAAAGGTAGACCTTTCCACACATCCATCACAGCTTATTCTATATAGCTGCTTCCACTGCATTCTTTAGCGGAGTGACATCCACAACCACCTGCAAGGCAGCTACATGGTTGTCCAGATTTTTAGAATATTTAAAAGAGTATATTGTTAAATATTGCACACACAAACCACATACACAAATACGCACACACACACACACACACACACACACACACACACACACACACACACACACACACACACATACACACACACACAAAAAACAAATAATAAACACACATGCAATCCACTACCCAAACATGACACACACTTACACACACGTGAAATACAGAATACAACTAACACCCCACCTAAAATTACCACAGTATAATGCACAAAACACATATATAGATACACACCCACACACACACACACACACACACACACACACACACACACACACACACATCTATACACCTACACATACATATATATAAATAACAAATACTCGTCTAATTCTACATTTGTGGAATGCAGTAATGTTCAAAAGATGCCAAAATAAATTATCAGTTTCTAGCACTTCATACTAAAAAGGAAAATAGACACATAGGTTATATCTTGGGACCCCTTTTGTTCAGTATCTTCACTAACACACTACACTCTGCTACTAACATCTCTATACTCTTACAATATGCTGATGATTCAACCCTTATCACCACCGCCCACAGCATCCCAGAACTCCTTGTACATACCCAAGACACCTTCTCTGCCTTGGTTATCTTTTTACGTAAACTGCAGCTCAAGTGTTCCTCGTTCACCACTCCACCTATCCCCATTTCCAAAGTGTTTGTATACACAAAGAACAACTTGGAGAAGTCAGAGGGCAATAGGACTGTTTCTGAGCATAAACTATGTTTAAGCTTTCAAAAGGCTTCCTCAGCCTTTAATGTCGATTTGACCCACAGGGAGAGTCTGTCATCAGTAAGATTTATAAGAGGACAAGCTATAAATACAAAATGAGGAATAAACATTCTAGAATAACCCAGAAGTAAAAAAAGACCCCTTATGTGTTTTGTTATTTTGGAAACTGACAACTGTGTAATGGCATGTACTTTTTCCATTTGGGGTTTAATCAACCCCCTGCCAATTTCATAAACTTGATACCACACTTTTGTACTCATGAGTATTAATGGCAAGCCCAGCCTGCCTTGGAATCCCATTATTCCATGTGGATGACTTCATCATCCAGACAGGCCACAGCATAGGATGGTGAGTGAGGTTTCAGTACATGGTCTGTCAACTGCTGAAATGTGTTTGGTGATCCATAAAGGGCAAAGTAGAGGAGAGGAAACTGTACTGAAATAGCCCATATATTGTTGAGAAGGCAATTTTCTCCTTAATCCCACTGATTAAGGGGAATTTGCCAGTATCCCTTTGTAAGATCCAGAGTGGTTAAAATTAGCCTTCTGCAGCCAGTCTGTTGAGTCATCTATATGGAATATAAGATAGCTGTAAAATCTGGAGGTTAATTTTAAGTCTCCAAAAGTAATTAAAAATTGGATAATACCATCCAGGAGTCATAAGCAGATGCACATAGGTTCATAGGTGGTAATACTTGTCTTGCAATCCAGGAGAACACTGAGAAATCTAGTCCAGTTGCCCCCAAGCATTGTTTTGTTAAGTGACTTAGGGTCAATGTTAAATAAAATTAAGAATTCAATACACAGGAGGTTCAGATGCAAAAGTTTACTAGTGTACACCAGGAGGAAAAAAAACATACAAGTACAGAATTTTGTCTGACATGAAACAGGAAGCACACAATTTTATATAGGTTTAACATTCAAGCTATGCCCACCTTACTGACGTGATATGTCACAGGGCATCTACATCACTTTAGCTTACAAGCCTCTATTCTTTTAATCTGCTGATGCAGTATATTTTAAAAAAACTTTTCCTCTAGATACAATACGGCCTTGCTATCCAGCTGGTCAGTCATAATGTCTTTCTGTAAAGTTACTTGTTCAAGGTTTCATATCAGTTCGAATTTAATGTATGTCTTTGTTCTCTGTTATACTTTCTCACACAGCTGTGTGCTATCTAAGTAACACATATACAAGGCCAGATCATTCCAACAGGAAAGAGCAGAAGATTTCATTATTTCACACATTTAATTTCCTGACCCAGCAGATAACCACTTGAGAAAAGCATAAACATTAAAACTTGCTAAGCTAGCATTCTGTCAGGGTCAGGGATCAGCTTTTGCTTCAAGCCACACTGCAGTTTCAAAACTACTTTACATTTAGACATGAATTAATTTTACTACTATATGATTAATAGAATAAAATGCATTATATACTACTTTGCTTTTAAACTAGCATTTCTCATGTATTCAAATACACATTTTTCTAACATTTTCCCCCTATTAATACTTTTTATTCTATTTTGAAGTATGCATAGTGTCATTTCATCTCCTAGCCTTTCCCACTCAGGATTTTCAGCTAGGTGAGTCATTTAATCTATACTTCAGAAAGAGCGTCATCTGAAATCAATCTTTCAATTTCAATATCTTGGTAGAAAGTTTCAGTAACAGATACATCAACAAAATCTTTGATTAATCTTTTCATGCAGGGAATTCCACAGCAAACACATGCTCCTATTAGGAGTATACCCACACAAATGGCAATTAGAATATTCATTAGGATGGAACCCCACCCCCCCAAATAGATTCTGGAAAAAGTCCATCAGTGGGTTTGGGCCTGGTTCAGTCATGGCTGATACTTGCTGAATTACCTCTAGGTGGTTATTTATCTCATGACGATTGTCAGGAATAAAAGCACAGAATTCTTCTTTGATAAGCACGCACGTACCACCTCTCGCCGCTAGGGTGAAGTCAAGAGTCATCCGATTTTGTAGCACAACAGTTCTCATTGCATTCAGTTCATCAGTCACCAATTCTAGGGCGGAAAAAGTTGCATTACTCATTACTTCGAGAAGTTTCGACAACTTCCTCAGCTCCCAGATCGATTTGACTGCTCTATAGGCTGGGAATATTCCTGCCCAGGATATAACACTGTCACTCAAGTCCATATGAGTCAATTCACTTTTGTCTTTTACTGAATTATGGTCTTTCCAACCAGCTTCGATCTTCCCAACTGGATTCACAGGTTTCTTAACTGGACCTTTGGATTTTCGAGCTGTTTCTCTTACGTTTCGTATCTTACCCAAAGGTAATTCTGCAGTATGTCTTATTACCGGAACTAAGTAACCCAAAAAACAACTGCCGGACCAATTCTCAGGTAACCATTTATATGCCTTTTTCCCACAAATAAAATAACAGTTTTCTACTTTAGTACTAATACGCATCAGCCCTGCATGAAACATTTTCTGATCTATAACTGACAATTGTTTAAACAAAACTGGATTTTTTTGACTGTCACTCATAGTTGTTTTCAATGAGTTTAAATACGAGTCATAATTAGTATTACAAAAAGTATTGCCATTGCTATTCTTAATATTACATCGGTAAGATATGGTTATATTACAATTGCTCCAGCCCACCTGGAGAGTGTCATTTTTGTAGAAACATACAACTCCTTTTTGTGTGACAGGTAAAAATAAAGCTATTTTGTCCTGTGATCTCACAGTTCCTGTGTCGAAAAGTAAATTCTCCCAAGTCTCATTTATCCCCAAACGAAAAGCGGACATTATCAGTCCTCCATATGCTGTTGGTATAGCTGTACAAACCCAGCAATTTGAAATGTTCATAGTCTCTGCATACACACGTTTCATGGCTAGGTATGTGTTAAAATTTGGATGCCAGTCTATAGACGTTTCATCACACCTTCCCACTTTCACTTGTGTGGTTGTGTGTAGGATAAACCACAGCAAGAGGAAAATTGTCACAATTACAGTTAATAAATGTACACTCAACAAAATGATTATGCAACATCTCTGGGGTTGATCTAAACTTCTGTTCGCTTTGTTTTTGGCCATCTCGGTCTGGTTGTGTATCAGTCACAAAGTTCTTATCAAGTTGAAAGTTCTTTACCGGTTTACAATGCGTCAGATGAACCCAGGACGTCCTCTCAGCCACTCTAACTGCAGTAGGCGTTGCCAACAGAACCTGGTACGGTCCCTCCCACTTTGGACTCGCCCAATTCTTCCTTTTCGTCACTTTCACCCAAACGTATGTCCCAGGAACCACGACTGCTTCCACCGGTCTGGTCTGTTCCTTATCTGAAAAAGAGTTAAACTGCAAAACAGATTTATTTGTTAACAGTTTCCTCATATAACTAGCTAATGAACTGTCAGCCTCTTGCTCTGCAGGCATGAGAGCTTTCCACTGAGGCACATAATATGCTCTCCCAAAACCATTTCAAAGGAGTCAAACCCTTTACATTTGGAACCGTTCTCATACTCAGCAGTGCTAAAGGCAGACAGTATATCCAATTCTTTTGGGTCTCCTCTACTAGCTTCCTAAGTTTATTCTTTAGGGTACCATTGTACCTTTCCACCAGTCCTGCTGACTGTGGGTGGTAAGCACAATGGTTCTTCAAGGAGATACCAAAAAATCTCCCAAGCTGGTGAATCGTTTGATTCACAAAATGTGTGCCATTGTCACTATAAATCCTCTCCGGAATGCCAAATCTAGGGATTACTTCTTTTATCAGGGCTTTTGCCACTGTTGCTGCATCCGGGTTTTTAGTTGGAAAAGCTTCTACCCATTTAGAAAACATGTCTACAATAACTAAACAAAACTTTTTCCCTTCACATTTATTCAATTCTATGAAATCCATACAAATAGTATGGAACGGGTATGGTGGTATAGGAAAACTTCCTTGCTTGGTTTTAAATGCCCCTTGTGCGTGATGCTTGTTACAAGTATGACAAGCTGCACAAAATTTTTTTGTGTAATTTGTGTATCCATATGTTTGGAATATTCGATTTACTAACTGCACCATCCCCCCTGTTGAGACATGGCACTGCCCATGGCTCAACAAAGCTGCATATCTAAATAAATTAGACGGCAATATCGGTTTTCTTTCTTTGGAAATATACAGTCCATTCTCAAGAATTGCACCTCGTTTTACCCATTTTTGTTTTTCTGCTTTTGTAGTAGCATCTGCATTGTTTTTAACATATCTAAATCTAAAATCTCAGAGGGTTGTAATTCCTCATTTAAAAGTAAAGTTTCTGAGTCTGAGGCTGCTTGCTTTGCAGCTGCATCAGCTCGTGCATTGCCTTTTGAAATCTTATCCTGCTGTTTTGTATGAGCTACACATTTACAAATAGCTACTTTGGTAGGTAACTGAATAGATTCTAATAACGCCAAAATAAATTGCGCATGATTAATAGGTTTTCCACTAGATGTTATCATTCCTCTATTTTTCCATTGTTGTGCAAATACATGTACTGTAGAAAAAGCATACTGACTATCAGTATATATGTTCACACTTTTATTTTTTGCTAAAGTACATGTCCTTGTCAAAGCTATCAATTCTGCTGCTTGTGCAGATAAGTTGTGTGGTAAGGATTGAGCTTCTAAAATTTCAGTGTCTGTAACTACTGCATACCCCACCAGATTCTTCCCTGTAGGACCCCTTCTGCATGAGCCGTCCACGTAATATGTCACCTCGGCATTATCCAAGGGCATATCTGTAAGATCTTGTCTAGGTAAAGCTAACTGTTCAATTTCCTGCAGGCAGCTGTGTGGTGTGCCCTCCGCAGGAGTTGGAAGTAATGTTGATGGATTCAATGTTATACATCGTTCAATTGTCATATGAGGTTGGCTCAGCAGTATAGTCATACATGAAAGATGTCTAGCAGGAGAAAGGTATGCCACTTTCTCTTGCAGTAAAATTATTGCAACTGCATGAGGCACTCTCAATGTGAGAGGGTGGAATAACACCAGTGAGGCCGAAGCCTGTACTGCTATTGCGGCTGCAACTACTGCTTGTACACAGTGAGGCAAAGATCGCGCCACTGGGTCTAACTGTGATGAATAGTAGGCTATGGGGCGTTGCTTGTCCCCATGTTGTTGCGTCAATACTGACGTCATATATCCTTGCTTACAATCTACGGTCTGAATGAACAGTTTGTGATAATTTGGAAGTCCTAAAACTAATGAAGAAGCTATTAACTGCTTCAACCTGCAGAAAGCCGTTTCTGCTTCAGTTGTCCATTGTAAAATGTCTTGTGCTGCCATTGGTGTCTTATATATCAAGTCAGCCAGTGGAGCAGATTCCAAAGCATAATTTGGTATCCAGCTCCGACAAAATTTAGTTGTACCTAAGAAAGACATCATTTCTTTCTTGGTTGTTGGTTTGGGTGCTTGCAAAATCGCTGTTTTTCTTTCATCTAGTATTCTACCTTCATTGGATATTACATATCCTAGGTATCTAATTTGTTTTCTCCAAAGTTGCAACTTACTTTTGTTTACCTTGTGTCCTTGTGTTGCTAAAAATTTCAATAATGCTACAGTATCCTCCCTGCACTGTTGCTGGGTGGGTGCTGCTAGCAAGATGTCATCTACGTAAAGTAGAATTTGACTACCTCCCGGTGGGGTAAATCCTGCCAGGTTGCTAGCCATTTCTTATGCAAATATTGTTTGGCTCTCACAATATCCCTGTGGTAGTCGAGTATACGTATACCTCTTACCCTGAAATGTAAATGCAAACCAATATTGACTATCAGGATGTATAGGTATTGAAAAGAAAGCATTGCTAATATCTACCACAGAGAAATACTTCTGTTGCGGTTCTAAATCATTTAACAAAGTATGTGGGTCTGGCACTGTAGGTGCTCTAGGTATTACTGCATTATTTACAGCTTGTAAATCTTGTACCATCCGCCATTCCCCGTTTGCTTTTTTAACAGGAAATAGGGGTGTATTACATGGTGAATCAGGAGAGTCTACCAGTACTCCTTCTTTGAGTAATGCTGCTATTATAGGCTTAATTCCTATTTCTGCATCCTTTCTCAAAGGGTATGTCTTTTCTGTGGTCTAAAAGCTGACTTTGTGGTAATTGTAACTGGTCCTGCTGTTCGAATAAGTCCTACATCTGACTTGCCTGTTGACCAAAGAGTAGTTGGAATTTCACATAAAGCCTTTTCTTCTTCTTCTAATAAAAATGCTAATCAGCTGTCCTCGCTAGATTGCAAGTGTACAGCTGGATGTGTCTGTGTCAACCAATTCAGTTTTTGTTTTTGTATCCCTTGTTCTGACAGTTCTAAATCAGTCTGTTTCTCCCATCTTGTTACTTTTTCTCCTAAATCTGCCCATTTAACACCTTTGTTCTTTGTCAAGCTGACATGTGGCAACCGATTTGATCTATACAATGCAAGGAATTCTTGAGGTAATGAACAGCTAACTACACTGTTCCCCTCAGCATCCCAGTACAAAGTACGCAAAACGAATCTAGTTGCATGATTTCTAAACAATTCTTGCTCATATTCTCTATCAGGTCCTGGTGTAGTACAGTAGTATAGAGTACAGTGTAACAAATGCTGTCGATCAGTGTCAAGGGAGGGGGCTTTACTGATGGCTACGTTCATCAGCTCCTCGGTTACTGCTCCTGGACCAGTCGTGACTAGGTCCTGGCTGTACCAGTAAAAAGTTTCACCCTCCGTTCGCACTACAAAGGTATCTATTTGTCTCTGTGCTTCCATACCTTGTACAGTTGGAACTACTGCTATGCCAAATATCTGCATAAGGTCCCTGCTCAATAGGTTTACTGGACACTTTGCAGAAACAACTATTTTACTTCTCTGGGTCATACCTGAAACAGGGTCAGTTATTGCTATATCATGGGAAAGTGGTTCCCTGTATAGCTGTCCATTTGCGGCTTTTACTAGTATATAATCAGGTGATTTGGATTGTGCTGGTAACTTGGAGGGGTGTATCAAAGTCCATGACGCTCCTGAGTCACACAGGAATTTGACTTCCCTTCCCTCCACCAGAAGTGTAACTTCCGGTTTCGTATCTGCCAAGTAGAGCTCTAAGCTCAATAATGCTAAGTCCAAAATTTCACTTTCTTCATCCTCCATATCTACTTGCACTTCCTCTACTCCTTCTATCACATTTACATTTGTTTTCTGTTTATTAACTTTTCCTGATGATTTCTGAGTTTCACTTGATGTATCCTCACTATCATATAGTCAGTCCTCATCTCCCTTATCTTCTGTGATTACCTTTTTGTTTTGCCTACAATCCCTTGCTAGATGTCTTTTTTTCCCGCACTTGAAGCATTCACCTGTCTTTTTCCTTTCTTCAAAATCTTCTGATCGTTTGTCAGACTGTTTGTTTCCCTGGGTATTTTTCTTGCCCTTTTTACCTGACTGTAATACAAATACTTCAGCTCCGTCTTCAGCAGTGAAGACTTGCCTTCTTTTCTTTTTACTATTAAAATGTCTCTCAGCATGTCTAGCATATTCGAGTAAGGCTTGTAGCCTCCCTGTTCGATGATCTATCATATGCTTCATAATGAAGCTACTAATAGGTGTAATGCAACCTTTCAAAAATGCATTTTTTAATTGTTGTTCATACGGGGAATCATTCGTTTGGTTCTCAGGAACCGACATACCGCTATGATTATTAAAACATTCTAATAATCTAGCATAATATCCATCTATTGTCTCATTTTTCCAGTTGTATGCATTGATTAATGCAAGTCCAGTCTGCTCTAGGTTTCCATTTCTCAGAGATTCGGTCTGTCAGACCTTTCACTCTGTTGTCTAACTCTGTGTCACTATGTGGGAGTGGTCTAAGCTCTGCATTATGAGGATTCCAGGTGCCACAAATCATGTGCCAATCCGGACCTATAATTTGTCTTACTACTTTTTCTACTTCTTCCCCATTCAAGTGGTAACTTAACCTCATGCCTTGTAAATCTTCTAAAAATTTCGTAAAATTAACTTTCGGATGGGGATTCCTCAGTAGCCTTCCGGATATCTTCCGGTGTCCATGGTCTATATACTAAGAGTGTTGGATCCTGCCCTTCCTGTCCTGCCTGAGGATTTGGAACTTCTATAAGTGGGCATATTTCTTCCTCACTCTCATCCTGTAGATTTCTCTCTGTTTGGTATGATTCTGTGTCCCTATGTGTTTTACGTGTTCGGGACCTAGTCTCAATAGGATCTCTAACAAATGGTTGTGGTCTTGCTGAAACTTCAGGATAACGCGGAGGCGGACCAGCTTGTCCACTCGCTTCATATCCTGAAAAGGGTAAGGGAGGGGGTAAGGGAGGAGGAGGAGGAGGAGGAGCTGTTGCTATTACCAAGTTATTATCCTCTTTGTCTAAAAATAATGTTTTTGAATTTTTAAGCTTCTGTTCTCTACGATTTGCTTCCTCAATCCACCTGTGTGCTTGAGGTATGCCTAGTTGTCGTTGCTTTTTTGCCTGTCCTCCTGCATCAGATTTAAGCTGTTTAAGGAGTTTAACTAGTGAAGGTTTATCTAGTTTACCATCAAATTCATATTTATTAACCCATTTCATATAATACCTAACGTTATCAGAATGTTGTAATTGCATGTATTTTGCGTCTTCGGTTAGGGGCGGATCTCACGAGGTTTTAGTGCACTGATTACCCATGTCAAAGAAAATGTTACATAACCCTTTTTTATCACGTGATATCAAGTTCTTAGTTCCTGTTCACAGTTTATCTAGAATAACTGTCTACCTTATTCTGTTACCCTGATCTATGACCAAATATACAGTACTTCCTTTTGTCCCTGATCTGCAAAACAAATCTTGACAACAATATACTGTAACCTAGTCCCTGATCTAAAACAGAAAAAAGGCAAATTCTTCCTACCTGAGCCTCCGGTATTGAAAATCGTTCAAGTTCTGCTTTTCGGCCACAGATCAGAAAGTGGCCAGCCTCTTTACACACGACAATTCAGTCGGATGTCTTTTCACTCAAGAAGAACCATTTCGGTAACTTCTCCTGCACAGTATTCGACCACCGATACGCTCTGATCTGCAGCTTACCAAGGGAATTCCGGCTCGAAGGACCAAACTGTTAAATAAAATTAAGAATTCAATACACAGGAGGTTCAGATGCAAAAGTTTACTAGTGTACACCAGGAGGCAAAAAAACATACAAGTACAGAATTTTGTCTGACATGAAACAGGAAGCACACAATTTTATATAGGTTTAACATTCAAGCTATGCCCACCTTACTGACATGATATGTCACAGGGCATCTACATCACTTTAGCTTACAAGTCTCTATTCTTTTAATCTGCTGATGCAATATATTTTAAAAAACTTTTCCTCTAGATACAATACGGCCTTGCTATCCAGCTGGTCAGTCATAATGTCTTTCTGTAAAGTTACTTGTTCAAGGTTTCATATCAGTTCGAATACAATAGCAGCTTCAGTCTTTAATGTATGTCTTTGTTCTCTGTTATACTTTCTCACACAGCTGCGTGCTATCTAAGTAACACATATACAAGGCCAGATCATTCCAACAGGAAAGTGCAGAAGATTTCATTATTTCACACATTTAATTTCCTGACCCAGCAGATAATCACTTGTGAAAAGCATAAACATTAAAACTTGCTAAGCTAGCATTCTGTCAGGGTCAGGGACCAGCTTTTGCTTCAGGCCACACTGCAGTTTCAAAACTACTTCACATTTAGACATGAATTAATTTTACTACTATATGATTAATAGAATAAAATGCATTATATACTACTTTGCTTTTAAACTAGCATTTCTCATGTATTCAAATACACATTTTTCTAACAGTCAACAAGGCAAATGAAGGCTGAGGGAATCAAACCCTTTATCACAGGCAGTAAGTAGCTCATTAATAGCTCATAGCCATAACCCTTAGTGCCAACTGCCAGACAATTATCCTGAATTGTGTTACCTTAAAACTCTGTCAAAGCTGTTGTATAATTTTATACATAAAAGGTGTGCCGTAGTCTGCCAAGATTTACTTTAGAATATTTACTTGGAAAAAAATAATACCACATTATTTTTCTATGGTTTAGAGTTAGCTTTCTTGAAGTGGATAGCCTCAGCAAATTTGATATCATAGTCCAACACTACAAAAATATATTGCCAGTCATTGCTGGACCTGACTACTGGCTCCACAATAGCCATAGTAGTTCCTTTAAAAGGAACTTAATTTACGGGCATTATTAGTGGATTACTGAACCCTGGGATGG
Organism: Protopterus annectens; assembly: GCF_019279795.1. NCBI lineage: Eukaryota > Metazoa > Chordata > Ceratodontiformes > Protopteridae > Protopterus > Protopterus annectens. Next base: position 404,246,738 of record NC_056751.1, on the reverse strand, counting down.
GGGATTTTTTTTAACACTCTGGACAACTTGCACAATAATTCTCAGTTTTCTTCATGACATCAGACCAGTAAAATTCAGCCAGGGTTATTGTTCTAATATTATTTTTTTTAAAACACCTTTATTGAATTATCACTTGTGGCATAGACAAACTTACATTTATATAAAAGTAATCAAACCATATTAACAAGTTCACATTTACAAACATTATACAGCACATATATTGTTCTGTACCATAAAAGCAAAGCAACGTTACATAAATTGTTCAGTTTCTGCCTTCTCTTTAACCTCATGTATTGTTCCCACAATTTCCATTTTTTTCCTATGTACTACACTCCTATCCTTTTCTAAAGATCCCACTTCCTGCTCTTTAATTTCTGTTACAATATTCACTATTCCGGGTATAACTGGTGTAGACTTTGATTTCCATTTTCTAGTAATTTTTTTTTTTGGCATTCATCAGAATTAAACTTTACAAGGCATCACTTTGTCTAGGCAGTTCAGATCAAGTATCCAGGCTAAAAAAAAATTAATTTCCTTAGTTACACTTGTTTGCTTGCCCAGTATTCCTGATGGAGTACTCTGCAAGGATTTTAAATTTAAAGTCTGCCAATTCATTACACTCCGAGAACATATACGTCCACTTACCTTATTCTTCCTTGTTACACCTCCAGCATTTACCATCTACCTGAGGAAAAATGCTTAGGAGTCTACCTGGGGTATGAAAGTATCTATGCAAACACTTTCCAGATAAAAATCATAAATCCTCCCATTATTCTTTTGTGAATTGCTTATCTAATCTCTCTTCCCAATGTTTTCTGACCACCTCTAATTGATTTCTATAGTTACCATGAAATATTTTATATGACTTACTAATCATCCCTTTTCTAACAGCAGCTTCTGTTCTAGATTCAATTAAAAACTCAACCAGTGCAGGTCTTTCATTTGGGATTCCCTTATCCCTTTCTCTTTATCTATACTCTGATATCAATTCCTGATAGGGAAGGCAACCTTTAGCCTGCAATCCAAATGTCTTCTTGGCCTCTTCACATTCTGTTACCATTCCCCTTCTAATTATTTGTTCCCAATAGCTTAGTTCCTTTGCCATCTTCCTCCAGTAAATTATATCCCCCATTGCCTGTTCTCAGTACCCTTAATTGCAGTCATCACTGTTGGCAGAATCTCCTTTCTCGATTCACGTGTTGGCTTTGTCCACTATTATTTGTGATAAATTGCATATTATGACACTGTGATCAGATTGTAATAAGCCTAACTTTAAATACTGGACAAAACTGAAACTGATACAAGACAAATTTTCCTTTCTTCATTCCTGTGTTAGCTTAGTTCTTTGTATACTTTATGCTACTTTATGAATATATGACTGTTTTTATTCTGCTTAAGGATCAGTGTCCAAAATCCCACTCTTTCCTTAATTCTTGAATTACCCCCGCTTCATCATCCCTTTCCACTTTGAATTGTAGCTTTCTGATTGCGTTATGTATAAGAGCCTTAACTGTGTAACTCTAAAATATCCCTTCAAATCAGGTAATCCTAAATCTCCTTATTCTACTGGAATGATCAACTTATCCCAATTGATTCTTGCTCTCTTCCCCTTTCAGATAAAATCCTTCAGTTCTTTATTAATTATTATGCACAAGTTTTCTTCTGATTGATAAAAATATACCTGACCTGTGTCTAAAACTAAAGGGAGGGAAAAAAAAGCATTTTTACTGCTTGAATCTTGCTATCCATATCCATAGGCAAGAGCTTCCAGATTCTCAATTTTTCTATTATCTTTTGTTTAGTCTCTTCCCACATATCCTTAGCTACCAGCACAGAATCCTTTTAATTTGTATTTTCATTCATTCCTCAACTGTTGGGTTCAGATCCAGTTCTCGCATCAGACTCAGCTGCTTCTTCTAGATCGAACACTTGAACTCCCAAGCTCCTCCCTTTATCCATAATATCCTAGTACCTAGCATACCTCAGATTACGTTTGCCACCATAGCGTTCAGACGTAGATCATGAACTCTTGAGTTGTTGGGTTTTCTAATACCTTCAATCCCTTGAAAGTCTGTGAGTTTAGTCTCCATTATTATTCTTTCACCTATTCTCTTATTATACTTATTGTCCTTGCCTCCCTTTAATTCTTATTCTATTATACAAGCTTCACTTTCTTTCAGTACTTTTCAAGTACCTACATATTACCATTGTTGGTATTCTCTTTCCGTATTTGTACAAGACAATACTCTGTGTTACCATCATTGGTAACTCATTCCCTTTTCCTTTTCCCATTCTCTTTCACCCTCAGCTATTGTAAAAAAATGCTTTTTTTCTTTTCCTTCTATATCTGCCATACTTATTTAAAAATGTTGGATAAGCCATTAGGATTTAAGAAATGTGTGGCTTGTAGCCCACAACATTCCAAACTCTGATGCTCATTCTGAGTTTAGGACTGACACCTCTCAATACTGATTATGACATTTGTAAGAGATTCAACTCCCATACTCTAATTGACAGGAAAAACAAGTAAATCCTTAGGGGTTTACTTCTTTCAAAAGCTTCACAAATGGCTACTGGGGCTCAAACCCCCCAAAAGACTAGAGAAAATAGAAGATTCCCTTTCCAAGGAATCTCATAAATGATCACCAGAATGCCCTTTGGCTTCACCTTTGGCTCTGTCCTTGGAGCCATCTGTTAAGCAAACAAAAAATTCAGATCCAGATGTATTGGATCTGAAGTCAAGATGTGACAAATTACCTCAGACCCGTTCTCCTAAATTATTATCAGAGCTGATTAAATCTAGGCTTCCGTCCCCTTTCTGGAACAGTCTCCCATCACCACTCAAGACCTTCATCCAAGGCTTCCTCCCTTCGGTCTTCCAAGAGCCTATCCATTGCAGATGTGGATAGGATAATGAGGAAGTTCCTCAAGATGCAAGTACAAACAGAAGTCCTTTCATCTCCAAACCCATCGGGTCCAGAGACCCTCATTAAAACTACATCTCTGATCATAGTGCCTTCTCCAACTCATGCTTCAGTTTTGGAGCCATCGGAGCCAAAAGCCTTGGATTCATCTTCCTTGGATTCGAAGATATTGGCATCTTTGACTCCAATGGTGTCTCTGAGCCATCTGGCCCCAAGTACTTTGGAGCCAGATGACTCTTGGAGCTAAAGTATCAGTGCAATCTCTGGGGTTCTAGCTTCAACTCTGAAGTTGTCAGAGCTGTCTCTTTCCCTCAGAGCATCAGTGTTAGTTTGGCTTCAACTCCTTCCTTAGATGGTTTGCTTGTGGGATAGCAGGAGCCGACAGTCTGCGTGCCTGCCTTGTCAGATCTGTCAGTTTCTGCTTCTCCCAGGCACTCCGTTTTGAAGGTAGTGGAGAGAGCTTTCTATATACCTAGAGTTCAGACAACTCTGTCCTCCTCGGTTCTGACTTTCCAGTCTCATTCAGTTTTGTATCCAGAGCCTCAGTCATCCATTCCACTGTGACAGCCAGCCCAAACCAGTCTCCAGGCCACCCAGAAGGTTATCGTTATCTCTTCCGATACCTCCCTGGAACAACCCACCTAGGAGGTCCCCGGGAAGAGAAAGTGCAAAAGGAGGCACTTAGACTCTCCACAAGAGTCTGTCACTGAGGGTTCTGATTTTGATGAAGGGGAAGGGTCCCTCATATCAACACCCAATGATGTCTCATTTAGAAACATCTTAGAACTCCTAAAACAAAGGGGTAGTTGGTCCTCCGATAACCCTTCCCAAAAGGAATCATTGTTTCTGGAGACCTTCGGCTTTGGTCCGTCTATCTGCTGGGTTATTCTGCCTGCTGATCAGCTCATAGATTTAGGCTATTGACAGGGTGTGGAAGGAACCAGACATAGGTGAGCCAGTTCCTAAAAGACCAGACGTGATTCTGGCACCACCTAAAAATAGACCACACTGGAGTAAGGGAGTACTCATTAATGCCATGGTTGTAATGGCAGGCACTGAAAAGGAACTGGAAGAGCAAAGTTCCTCTGTCCACCCCCTTAACGGGGAGTCTAGGGCACTGGACAGGTTTGGGAAGCATGTCTATGCTTCAGCGACCTTCGCCCTTAGGTCCCAGTGACTGAATTATGTGGCACATTTCATGAGACTTCAAAGAGATTTGATCAAGGAGCTTTATAAAGCTCTCTCTGGGACCATATCCATATCCTTTGAGGTACAGAGTACTACTTCCTTGCAGTTGGCTACCCTATAGTCTGTTTCAAATTTGCCCGAGGCTTATCTCCCATGCTGTGAAGGTACCTCATGGGAGGCAGGTTCAGGAATTTACATTAAGTAACATGCCTGGATGCACTTAAGTGATTTTGTCAAACCCTTCAAATCTTCTTTCTTCAGTGCTCCTTTTGACGGATCCTCATTGTTTAACCCTAAAGTGATAGACACACTCTCTAGGTGTGAGCATGAATAGAAAACTCTGTCTGCTGTGTGCTTACATTTTTTGACTCCTCAATGGACCTTTTCTAGGAACCAATGAGGTGAAAGAAAAATGTGGTTCAAGCAGTCCCAGGGCCCCTTTTAAGATCCCTGTGGAGACAGTTCCCCCAGGGGCAGTGGGGGGAACTCAAATGGAAGACACCATCCTCATAGCAGAGGTGGTCTGCATAATGAGGGATCATGGGATACGTTTTTTGACCGATCCTATCAGAGCTCCTGAAAAGAGGTCTGACTGTCCATCTCTGGAGGCAGTTAGGGGTCAATTATTCCTGCACCAGAGAGCCTGGTTAGAAATTACAAAAGATTCATGGGTACAGCGGATACTGTCCAGAGGTTATATCATACCATTTTCCCATCCACCCCTATTAGTTTCAAAGAAAATCCCCCATGTTCCACCCAGTCAGAGGGAAGCAGCAGCACTAGAAGTAAACAAGCTGCTAAAAAAAAGAGTCATCCAGGAGGTCATCCCAGACCAGAGAGAGTCTGGAACTTATTCAAGATTCTTTTTATTGGCAAAAAAGACAGGGGACTGGAAACCAATCTTGGATCTCAGCAAATTAAATCAATTTTTTCAGCATAGAAAGTTTCAGATGGCCATGGTTCAGTCCATTCTGCCATTTCTGCTCAAGGATGACTGGATGTACTTGACAGATCTTCAGAATGCTTATTATAACATCAAAATGAATAAACAATCCAGAAGATATTTACGCTTCCTGCTTGGAGACAGTCATCACCAATTCAGAGCACTGCCTTTGGTCTCACCACAGCCTCTAGGGTATTTATCAAGTCCATGGCAGTAGTTGCAGCTCACCTAAAACTGCGGGAATTCTGAGTGTTTCCATACCTTGACTACTGGCTCCTGACTGCTCCAACCAGGCATTAACTAATTCAAGCATGGGACTACTGACTCTAGCTGTGTTCTCATCTGGGGATATCCAGCAATTATAAAAAATCTCAACACAGTCCATTTCAAACTCTGGAATTCACTGGTGCTCTTTTCAACTCAGTCACCCAAATAGCTTCTCTCCCTCTGTCTTGGATACAAACAACTCAGTTCCATGTCAAAAAGATAATTTAGAATTCTGCTCTTTCAGCCCATCTGATACTCCAAGCATTGATATCTATGTCAGCAACAATAACCCTTGTACCGCCAGCCAGGTTCCATATGAGAATCCTCTGATGGACACTCACAACTCAATGGTCTGTTCTCCAACACCTGTTATCCAGGCCAGTTAAGATAACTCATGCTTGCAAGAATTACCTTCTTTGGTGGATCCATTCCAGTCAAATACATGAAGGCTATCCCTTTGTTCTTCCTCAGCCCAAGGCCACAGTGACTACGGATGCTTCTCAAGTCAGGTGGGGGGGGGGCATTACTTGGGAAGGACAGTCCAATGTACATGGTCACCCAAAGAGGCCAACTCACATATCAATGCCCTAGAAATGAGAGTTGTCCTCCTAGCATTGCAGGCCTTTCAAGACATTCTCCCCACTAGGACTATAGTGACTTAAACTGACAATATGTCAGTGGTCTGGTACATCAACAAGCAAGGGTGAACCAGATCTTATCCTTTCTGTCAAGAAGCTGTGAGAGTATGGCAATAGATGATCTCCTCGAATCACTTTCTGATAGCAATGCACATCTGGAGGAAATCCAGATTGATTGCAGACAGTTTGAGCAGGTTCATACTGTTGCCTCATGAGTGGTCTCTCAATATCAAGGTCACAGAAATGATTTTCCATCAATCGGGCCAACCATGCTGCAATCTCTTTGCTTCTTTCCTCAACAGTAAGTGGAGCAGTTTTTTTGCCCTGATGCCCTCATGGGGGAGTCCCCAAGAAACAGTCTTCCTCATGCTTGGCCCTCCAGTCTCCTTTACACTTATCCCCATTACCCCTCATTTTCAAATTTCTCCAGAAAGCATATTGATTGAAGAGCACAGTTATCCTCATTGCTCCTTACTAGATTTATCAGATCTGGTTTCCCTTCCTTTGGACTCATCTTCTATATCTACCATGGATTCTGGATCTAGCTCCAGACCTTCTGTCCTACCTGACAGACAACAGACTCACCCAGACATTTCAGGCCTCAAGATGACTGTAGGATTCTCCAGTTCCATTGATTGCTAGACAGCCCAGAATCGTCTCCATCAGTCATATTCTATTATTTTCCCATAAAGTTTCCACTAGAAATATTTACAAAACTAAATGGAAAAGATTTGTTTTTTGGGCACACAAAAATAATTTAGATCCATTTTCAGCACCGATTTCTAAGGTTCTTGATTTTTTAGCTACAATTTTCAGTGAAGGTGCTAGCTCCTCAGCTATCTGAGTACAATAAGCAGCCATCTCCAGCTTTCATATAGGAGTAAATAACTCTACCATTTGATGTAATTTATGGATTCTTCGGATCCGACTTGGCCACTTTCTCTAGATTCCAGGATGTGACTCTCAAGCTCCTCCCTTACCCATAATGCCCATGAACATTGTGTTACCCCAGATCTCATTTGCTGCTCCATGGTTCAGTTGGGGATGTGATCTCTCGAGCTAGCCATGGGTTTAGTGAGTTTAACATTTATATATTTTTTTGTGTTTAGTTTCTTTCCTTTCAGTTATTTACTAGTATCTCCCTTACCTTCTGTCTAACTAGTCTTTCTACCAAATTTAAACATTTTTCTCAGTAATCTTCGTTACCATTGTTGGTACCCTTTCTTCCTTACTTTGCCTTGCTTGAGGCATTTCTTAGCTACACCATTGCTGGTATAAATCTTTCTTTCCAGTTAGAAGTGTAAAAAAAAATCCTTTCCTTGTTTGTCAGGCTTTCTGCCTCATGTTGTCTTTTACAGTATGGCTGAAATGACTACTAGCTTTAAAAGTATACTTCTTGTAGGCATGAGATCCCCAACTCTGATGCTGACAGGGAATGCATTGTCTAGGCCCAGCACACTTGGACACCTCCTGCTCCATCTGTGCTGTGTTTAATACCAGGGCCATAAGTGATAGGAGGAATAAGCTAGTTCTAAAATGCCTCCTTCCAGCTTCTGCTCCTTCATTTGGTACTTCCACATCAGGGGTTCAAACCTCCTCTCATAAGTTCAAGGAGCCCAGGGAGCAATGAAAATGCTCCCTTGCTTGGTCTCCTAAATCAGTGCTTCCTTCTGAGCTAATTCAGAAGATCTCCAAGAGTTCAGATTTCCTTGGCTCAGTAGTCTAAGGTTTTCCACAGAGCTGGTATCTCTGAGGTTGAAGTTTCCCTTCCTTCAGGAGACCCATAAAACGTATCGCTGGCCACCTTCCACTTCTTCCTCTCTTAGGTCCTCCTGAAGTCTTTCTGAGGCAGAGGTGGATAGGATGATGAAAAAATTTCTCAGAACACAGATCCAGATGGGGTCTTGCCATCTCCATGTCTCATCAGATCCGTTAGCCTTAAACATTCATTCCAGTCTATTATTGCTCCTTCTCTGATCTGACCTGCCATTTTGGAGCCCTTGGATCTGAGATCTCTAAAAGTCAAACAGTCTGATCTGAAGATACTCCTATCTTTCACTCTAGCAAATTCTGTGATCTGATCGACTCCTACCCGCCTGGGGTATGATGGTTCTCAGAGCCAAATCATTGGCACTGGATCAGAGGGGTTGGCTTCGACAAAGAAGATTTCAGAGCCGTCACTTCTTCTTGGGGCTTCGGCATTGGAATGCTCAGCTTCAACTCTCCCCTCAGAGAGGAGAGTCGGGAAAAGCCTTGGATTGTTTGCACTGAGAGTCTTGTCTCTGGTTGGTTTGTCCTTGGTTTCTCCTGGTCCTTCCATCTTTGAGGAGGTGGAGAGGGTTTTCTCTCACCCCAGAGTAGTTTAGTCTCTTGCGCCTTCAGATCCAGTCCATGTTTCCTCTTTGGATTCTGTGTCTGAGCCTGCTCATCTGAGCTTCCAACCAGTTCCCACTAGGGAACTCCCCACTTCTTCCAACACTTCTCCAGAACACCCCACTGAAGAAGTTCCTCTGAAAAGGTCATGCAAGAGGAAGCACTTGGATTCCCTGCAGGAATCCCTGACAAAAGACAATGATTTTGATGAAGGGGAAGAGTCCCATAGAATTCCATCTGACAATGTTTCGTTTGGAGACATCTTAGAGATCCTTTTCCAGAAAGGTGATTGGTCTTCCTAAACTCCTTCCCAGGAGGAATCGTTATTCTTGGAAGCCTTTGGGTCTGGACCATCTATGTCTTGGGTTACCCCTCTGCAGATATAAACCTTGTCTCCCGCAGGACATGGAAGGAACCGGACTCTGTGAAACCAATCCCCAAACATCTGGACAAAATTTTGAGCACCCCCTCTGACAGATAACACTGGACCAAGGGAATCTCTGTAGATGGCATGGTTGTTGCAGCAGCCACCAGAAAGGAGCTGGCTGAGCAGAGCCCCACTGTCCACCTTCCTAATAGGGAGTCTAGGGCATTGGACTGGTTTGGGAAGTGAGTGTATGCTTCAGTGATCTTTGCCTTATGGTCGTCAAATTAGCTGGCACATTTCACTAGGCTACAGAGGGACTTAGTTAAGAGACTCTCTAACTCTACACATGAGTCCGTATCTGCAGATGAGCAAAAGTCCTTTTCCTCATGACTGGCCACCCTGCAGTCCATTACAAATGCATCTATGTGGCTAATTTCACATGCAGCTGAAGGTTCCTCACAGGCGGCCGGTTCAGGCATAGTCATTAGGAGACATGCCTGTATGTGGCTGTGTGATTTTATGCAGCCCTTCAAGGCATCACACATCAATGCTCCTTCTGATGGATCTTCTTTGTTTGGGCCAGCCATTAAAGAGGCTTTTTCCTGCAGTTAACAAAATGGAAAGATCTTGTCTGCCATGGGAATCCACTTTTCTACCCTGCAGAGACCCTTTTCTGGGAATCAGCATGGCGGTAAAAAAGATGCAGTTCTGGAAATCCCAAGGACCTTTCCAAGAGTCATGCAGTGACTTTACCCCCAGAGGCAGAGGGGCAAATAGCTATAATGAAAGATGCCGCTCATGTGGTAGATGGGTTCTGCAGAATCAAGGGTTCTGAGATTCCTTCTTGGACAGATCCTATCAGTGGTCCTGAAAGGTTGCCCAAATGTCCCTCTCTGGAGGCAGTCAAGGGGCACTTGTTGTTACACCTAAAAGCCTGGATAGCCATCTCATAAGATTCATGGGTGCAAAGGAACATATCTAGAGAATATTTCATTCCCTTTTTACAAATTCCCTAAAGGAAAAGAAAATGATTCCCTGATGTTCCACTCAATCAGAGTGAGCTAGCAGCTCTAGCGGTTTAAAAACTGCTGGAAAAAGAGTCATCTAAGAGGTCCCCCCATACCAAAGAGGATCTGGAATTTACTCAAGGTTCTTTTTAGTGTTAAGAAAAACAGGGGACCTGAGACCCATTTTGGATCTCAGTTATTTGAACCATTTTGTAAAGAAATCCAAATTCCAGATGGTCACAGTTCAGTCCAGTTTGCCTCTCTTACAGAAGGATAACTGGATGTGCTCTGTTGATCTTCTAGATGCATGTTATCATATCAAAAACAGGTGCTCTCGAAGATACTTACACTTCTGACTGGGAGCCAGTGATTACCAGTTCAGAGCATTGCCCTTCGGTCTCACCACAGCCCCCATGATGCTCACCTAATGCATGGCCGTAGTAGCGGCTCATCTAAGATTGTTCTGACTGAGAGTGCTTCCTTACTTAGACAACTGGTTCCTTACTGCACTGACCTGGCATCTTCTGGAAAGAGTCAGAAATTGCTTACTCCAGTTATCTCACTCTATGGGAATTATGATCAGTCTGGCCAAGTCACAACTTCAAACAGTTCAAGTCATGGAATTTATAGGGGCTTGTTTAGATATAGTCAATTGTCTAGTTCTTCTGCCTCAAAACAGAGTTCTTACTTTGAAATCGAATGTCAGACAGGTTGATGTTCTTCGTCTCACATTGCTGCAGTCATAACCTGTGGGTAGTCCACTGTCCTCGATCGGCCCGAATACCAAAGAGCTGGGCTGGTGTCGGTCATTGTCGCCTGGAGCTGACGTCAGTACGTATTAGTACTTAAGCGCATGACCGACGCCATATCCTCTGTCTTTCTTGCCACATGGTCCGAAGCAGAAGCAGCGTTTGCGAGTGCCGTTCGGCGTTCTGAAATTGTCTTTTTTCGAGTTTCAGACCGAAGACCAAGTTGGGCTAAGTACCCCGTTGGGGAAATCTTTGTCTTTTTCTTGCCTCAGTTTCCGGATGTCAGAAAAAGTTAATAATTGCATTTCTTGTGGGAAACAGATACCTCATAGGGATTATCACTCTTTCTGTATTCCTTGCTTGGGGCCTGAGCACGACGTGGTCGGGTGTCGCTTTTTTGCTAGATTTAATAAGCGCACCATTAAAAGGAGATTAGACTGTGCCAGGCTTGTTTTTGGTAAACGGTGTAACTATAACATGCCGTTGGATCCTCCGACGCCCGCTACCACTAAAAAGCGTAAAGATAAATCTGTGAAGTCTAAACCGGATGAGTCGTCCGTTGCGGACGCCGGTTCTACGGAGCCTCTGGTTGAATCTATGGATCCGGCCGAGGGCTCGGCTGAATCCCAGGGGGAACCTTTACTTTTACAGGAGTTGGCCTCTCAGGAGTTAGGCCCAGCTGAGGGTGCTTCTCAGGTGTCTGTAGTTCCATCCTTACAGAAGGTTATTAGGCCTTCTTCTTCAGTGACTAAAGGCCATGCTAAGGCCAAACCTTGTCTTGTTGGCCCTGGTCATGGTTCTAGCCCTTCAGCCCCTGTTCCTAAAAAACATATGTTGAAAATGGCGGAGGACTTGATTACTTTGATCAGGGGTTCTATGCCCCCCCCCCCAGAGAAAAAGCCTAGGGTGGAGGCAGATTTAGAGGGAATGGATCATTCCTCTGACTACTCTGATTCCTCAGCTGAGGAAATTCAGGATTTTCCTTCTTATTCAGATTCGGATGCAGAGGATTCCTATCCTTCTGCTTCCCCTCCAGAGGAGTTTTCTTTTTCTGAGACTTTACATTCCATGAGGGAACATTTTAAGTGGGAAGGCCAGGATTTTTCAGATTCTCGGAAGAGGCTTAGGGAATTTTTGTTTCTACCACAGCATAGGCCCTTGGCTATTCCTCCTTTCTTGGATGTTGTTCAGGATGTTTTTTCTGAATCTTCCCTTAATCCTGATTCTTTGCCTCCTGCCCCTGTTAAGCCGGACAGATATTATAGAGTTCCAGAAGCACATAAATATTTGTACAAAAGTCCTAGAGCTGATCCGGAAACTATTATTCAAGGTCCGAAGGGTATTAGGGCTTCTGTGGTTAAGAATCCAGTTCCTTTGGATAAAGATTCTAGAGCTTTAGATAGGTGGGGGAAAAAAGTGTACACCTCATCTACGTTAGCTATGAGGGCGTTGAATTGCCAATTTCATATGCTGAAGTATCAGAACTTTTTGTTGGGTCAACTGAAATCTAAGGTGGATGCTTTATCTGAGGGTATAGAGTGTAAGGAGCTCCAGGAGTTGGTTCATGCATCAGATCAAGTTGGCAAGCATTCTTTACAGTGTGGTTTTGATGCTCTTCAGGCTACATCCAGGGTGGCTGCTACAGGTTCAGTTATTCGTAGACATGCCTGGCTTAAGGATCAAAATTTGTCAGAGCATGTTAAGGCTCGGATTTTGGATGCTCCTCTTCAATCGGAAGTACTTTTTGGTCCTCCTGTGGAATCTGTTTTGAAAAAGATGGAAGAAAAGGCTAAGTCTATGCAGGCGGTCAAGGATTTTATGCAGGTGCAGCCCCCTAAGTTTAGTAGGAATTGGCCTGCTAGAGGATGGTCTTATCCTTCAGATTATCAGTCTAAGGGCAGGTCTAGACGTGGTAGAGGCAGAGCCCACACCCAGGGTTCTTTCAGACCTAGGACTTGGAGTTCTCCTGCACAGTCTTCTGGTGAGGGCAGGGGTCAGCCCTTTCGTAAACAGACCCAATGACCTGTATCTTCCGCTGCCAGACCCTTCTTTACTGGCAGCTCCTCTAGGAGGAAAGTTGGGACTTTTCAAACAAAACTGGCATTTGGTCACCCAGGACAAATGGGTGTTGGATATAATAAATCACGGGTACAAGTTTTATTTTCACACCTTTCCTCCTTTCAAAGGCATGCCGGATGTGCCTCCTCAGCAAAGGATGGAGGCTCAGGAGCAAATTTCTTTACTTTTGCAGATGGGGGCAATTCAGGTGGTCCCTCCGTCAGAAGTAGGCCTAGGTTTTTATTCCCGCCTTTTCCTAGTGCCAAAGAAAGGAAACACTTGGAGGCCAATTCTGGATTTGTCCATTCTTAATACCTACCTAGACATTCCAAGGTTCAAGATGTTAACATTACAACAACTTCTGCCTATGCTAGGCAAAGATCACTGGATGGTAACCCTGGATCTCAAAAAGGCCTATCTTCACATTCCTATCAGAACCAGCTGCAGGAGATTCCTGAGATTCCGGGCTGGTACTTCACATTATCAGTTCTCTGCATTGCCCTTTGGTTTATCTACTGCGCCCAGGGTATTCACAAAAGTTCTGGCTCCTGTGATTGCCTTCCTCAGACAGAGAGGAATACAAATTTATCCTTATCTGGACAATTGCCTGATTCTTGCTCAAAACAAGGACAAGTTACTACAACATCTCCAGTATGTAATGGCAGTTTTAAGGTGCCTAGGGTATTCTGTGAATGAAATAAAGTCCAGTCTAGTGCCCTCTCAGGACATGTGCTTTCTGGGTGTGAGACTGAATACAGCTTCTCAGATGGCATTTCTGACCCCGGACAAACAAAGAACTCTTCATCTGTACTTCCAGCAGTTATCAGTAATGTCCAGGCTGACTGCAAGGACAGTCCTTCAAGCCTTGGGGTTCATGGCATCTTGCATTCTAGTACTTCCCAATGCCAAACTGCATATGAGGAAGATACAATGGTATCTCAAAAGTGTGTGGACTCAACACTGCCACGGTTTGGACACTGTCATTCAGATTATACCTTGCATCCAGAAGGAATTCTTAAGGTGGGCTCAGGAATGTCACCTAAACAAGGGACTCTCTGTGATCCGACCAGAGGCGAGTCAGATCCTAACGACGGATGCCTCGGACTTGGCTTGGGGAGCACACTTCAATGGAAAATGGATACAAGACACGTGGCCTCCCAAACTACTACATTTGCATATCAACATGAAGGAGATGTTAGCAGTCCAATTTGCCTTGATAGCCTTCAAGGACCTGCTTCAGCCGGGACAGGTGTTGATTCAAACAGACAACACAACAGTCATGTGGTACATCAACAAGCAGGGGGGAACCCATTCCTACCCTCTTTGCAGACAAGCAATGATTTTGTGGGAGACTGCTCTGAGTTTGCACATCAATCTTCAAGCACGGTTTCTGCCAGGAGCACAGAACTCCCTAGCAGATGTCTTGAGCAGGCAAATTGTGGATCCCCACGAGTGGAAACTGGACCCTCAGGTATTCAAACAGTTGACCGTGGCTTGGGGAGCTCCAGACATAGATCTGTTCGCTTCTCCACTGAATTTCCAACTGCCAAAATTTTGCACAAAGTTGTTCCACCCAAATGCTTGGAAAGTGGATGCTCTATCCTTCAGTTGGAACAACCTTCACGTTTATGCTTTTCCCCCTCTGCCTCTTCTTCCCAAGGTACTCTTGAAAGCCAGGAGGGACAAGCCTTGCATGATTCTAATAGCACCAGATTGGCCTCGTCAGCATTGGTATCCTCTGCTGAGGAGTTTAATTCAGGAGCCTCCTTGGCCTTTGCCACAGGTTCCTCATTTGTTGTCCCAGTCAAACAATCATTTTTCAATGTTCGGTGCAGTCCCTGCATCTAACAGCCTGGCATATTCTGTAATGGAGCCGGTGGGGTCTCCGCTTCCTCAACAGGTTTTAGATGTCATTTTGGAAGCCAGGCGGCCTAGTACTAGAAAAGTTTATGCTGATAAATGGAAGAGATTTTTTCTTTGGAGCACAGCAAAGAGCTTTGATGTTTCAGTGCCTAATTTGAGTTTTGCACTGCAGTATCTTACTGAATTACTGGACAAGGGTTTGTCATTCTCTTCTGTGAAGGTTCATGCTGCAGCCATTTCTGCTCACTATGATTGTGACCCTCCTTTATTTTCTCACCCTTTGTTCAAACAATTTCTTAGAGGGGCAAAGAATATAAGACCCCCACGTAGAGCTCCTACTCCTTCCTGGGATCTCAATTTTGTGTTGGAGAAGCTTACTTTACCTCCTTTTGAACCTGCAGCTTTGTCTGAATTGAAGATTTTGTCTTGGAAGACTGCTTTTTTGTTGGCCATTACTTCTGCTAGGAGGGTATCTGAATTGCAGGCACTCATGGCAGTTGAACCCTTTCTCATATTCCATAAGGATAGAGTTTCTTTGCGAACTAACCCTACTTTTATGCCTAAAGTGGTTTCTAATGTGGCCTTGAACCAGTCTATTCATTTGCCTATCTTTTATGCTGATCCCCAAAATAAGGGGGAAAAAGTCTTGCATTCTTTGGATATCCACAGACAGTTACGTTATTATTTGAGCAGAACTAAAGAGTTCAGACAGAGTCAACAGTTATTTGTTTCTTTTGCTTTGGGTTCACAAGGGAATGCTGTTTCAAAGCAGACTATTTCTAAGTGGATTGGTCAATGTATTGCTTTTTGTTATTCTCATCATGGGAAGGATGTTCCTGCTGGGATCAGGCCTCATTCTACTAGGGCTACTGCCACATCTACAGCTTTTTTGAGGGGGGTAGCTACTAAGGATATTTTGGAGGCAGCTACTTGGAGTTCAGTACACACTTTTACTAAGCATTACCATCTCCCTCTTTATTCCAAGTCCAGGGCTGGGTTTGCCACTGCAGTTTTACAGGGCATGTTAGCAGCTCCTAATGCTACTTAGTTTGCCAGCCTCCCTTTTCCTTTGCTTTGGGATTCTACCCACAGGTTATGACTGCAGCAATGTGAGACGAAGAACATAGTACAGTTTTGTACCTACCATAAATGTAGATGTTCGAGGATCTACATTGCTGCAGTCAAATTATCCCTCCCTCCTTCCCCACTATAAGTTTGTGGTTGGGTGTTTACTATTTTGGCTCTGGCCTTCTTTCCTTCTTAGGCCTTCTGACATCTGGGGCAAGAAAGACTGAGGATATGGCGTCGGTCATGCGCTTAAGTACTAATACGTACTGACATCAGCTCCAGGCGACAATGACTGACACCAGCCCAGCTCTTTGGTATTCGGGCCGATCGAGGACAGCGGACTACCCACAGGTTATGACTGCAGCAATGTAGATCCTCGAACATCTACATTTATGGTAGGTACAAAACTGTACTTTTCTCATCCTTCTCTCCTAGCAAAAATGATACTCAAAGCCCTAGGGTTGATGGCTGCTTCAGTAACTTTAATACCCACTGCTTGTCTTTTTTATTTATTTATTTATTTACATTTGTTGACCGGGAGTGTCCGACTGGATGTAGGTCCATTTTCAGCGGAGACCCAGGGAGAAAAGCACCACAGCTAAAATAAACAGGCAGTAGTTACATTGGATTTACATAGCGATTAACAATTTGATTAACATAGCAATTAATTACAAACATAGTTACAGATGAAGAACATAGTACATCAGTAGACAACTAGAATCTTTATCTGCGAAGTACATAACAGACATTAACAATTGTTACAATAAGAAGTTTCTGCTGTATAATAAGTACTAGGCTTATGAGCATCCGAGCTTGCTATAATCAAGGTAGTTAGTGGGATGGAAAGAAAGGTAGTGGTTGGATGGGGTGGGTGATATTAGAGTGGAAGTTGCAAGGGCATAGCCAGTATGTTTCTAGGTGCGCTTTTAGTAGAGTTTTGAAGTGGGTGCATGATGGTATGGAGGTAATTGTGGGTGGGAGGGAGTTCCATAATTTGGCTATGGTGCAAGAGAATAGTGCTTCACCAGTAAAGTTATTGGCTTTAGTGATCTGCAAGTGATTTTTGTTGCTGGATCTTAGTGGTCTGGTGGTGCGATAGGGTTGGAGTAGATTCTGGAGGGATGGGACATTTAGTGGATGGTTTACTAGTTTGTGGGTGAGTCAGAGTTGATACCATTGAAGATGGTGAGGGAGTTCAAGCCAGCCCAGTTCAGCAAGTGAGAGACAGTGGTGACTACGGTAAGATGCCCCTGTGGCGAATTTGGCGATTTTGTTGTAGCAGGTCTCTAGCTTATTTAGATTGCATTGCCTTAGGTTGGTATATATCAGAGAGGCATAAAGTAGGGTGGAGATAAGGTGGGAATTTGCTACTGAAATCTTTGCTGCTTTGGTGAGACGTTGCTTATTTCTGTATAATGCTCCTAGTTTTTTGTGGACTTTTTTTATGGTCATGGATATGTGAATGTCAAATTTTAGTTTATTGTCTATTTCCACTCCTAGCAATTTGGTGTGTTCTGTTGGGTGTATAGTGGTGTTGTCTTTTGCTGTGATGTTAAAGTGAGAGTTGTTTTGAGTATGTTTGGTGGGTTGGAAGATGAGTAGTTTAGTTTTGTTTGGGTTGAGTATTAACTGGGCATCGGATAACCAAGTTTCAACAGAGGAAAAGGCTTCCTGTGTGACTTTTTGCAGTTTGGGTTGACTGGGCTGAGCAGATGATGGTTGAGTCATCTGCGTATTGTATGAGTGTGCCATGTTTGGTGGCAGAGGCTAGATTATTGGTGAAAACAAAGAAGATTAGGGGTCCAAGGATGGATTCTTGGGGAACCCCTATAGAGACAGGTAGTTGGGGAGATATGTCATTCTGCCATACAACGGATTGTTGGCGGTCAGACAGGTAACTCTGAAACCAGTTGGTGACTGATTGAGAGAAGGATAGGTTATTGAGGACAGAGATGAGTTGTTTGTGTGGGACCATGTCAAATGTTAAAGATGGGTCTAGGAAAGTAGCAGAGGAGAGATAGCCATTGTTTTTATGCTGAAGTATAGTGTTAGTAAAGGAGGGTAAGGCAGTGGTGGTGCTATGGTTTGGTCGGAAACCATGCTGAGTATTGGAAAGGAGGTTGTTAGTAAGGAGGTAGTCTGAGACCTGAGAGTGAATGCATCTCTCTAGTATTTTGGAGAGTGGAGAGAGAATAGCTATGGGGTGTTAATTGGTTAGTTCTGTGGTGGGGCTACCTTTCTGGAGGAGAATTATATATGATACTTTCCACAGTGTGGGAACATAACTTTCTGACAGAGATCGGTTAATCAAGATGGATACTGGGTAGGCCAGAGCATCAGCTGCGATTTGTAGGTATTCACTTGGGAAGTTGTCTGCTGCTAATTTGGTGGGCTTAAGTTTAGTTAAGAGTTTTTTTTATGTTGGAGATAGGTACAGGAGAAAAAGAGAAGGCAATGGGGAGATTACTAGTTGAAGGTGTGGGTTGGAGGGGAGGGGGGTTGTGTTGTTTAGCTAGTGATAGTATGATTCGTGTGAAGTGTGCGTTGAATGAGGTAGCAATATTTTCGGAGGACTGAGGGATGTTAGGAGGAGGGGTACTGACTTTACCTGGGTGGAGAATGGAGTTTATGGAGGACCAGAATTGTTTGCGGTTGTGTTGAGAGGAGTCTAGGGGACTGGTAGTATTGGAATTTGTCCTGTTTTATTAGCGTTTTGACTCTATTGCGTAGTTCTAGGAATTTCTGTCTAGTTGAGGGGGTTTTTGTTTTGCGCTAGTGCTCCCAGGCTTTATTCCTATTTTTCATTTCTGACTTAGTGGTTTTCTGTAGCTATGGGGAGAGTTGTGCTTTGGGTCTGGAAAGTCTTATGGGGGCATGGTAATTAAGGATGCTCAGGAAGGTAGTATTAAAAAATTCAACTGCATCATCAAGACTGAGGTACTTTAGAGGATGCCAGTTACATTCTTTGAGGGATGAGATGTATGTGAGTGGGTTAAAGTTTAGTTTTTTACGTATTTGATGTATTGTCTTCATATGAGAATTCTTCAATGGACTCTAGCAGTACAATGTTCATTTCATCGATATCCCTTACGATATCTGATAAAATTATCTCAAGTTTGCAGAAAATCCCTGCTGTGGTGGATACACTCCAAAGGATACCCATTTATTCTTTCTCCCATGAATACCACGTTGACCATGGATGCCTCCCAGTTTAGGGGGGGGGGCATTACTTGGGACAGATCATTCAAGTCACATGGTTCTCAGAAGAAGCCATTTTGCATATAAATGTCATTGGGATGAGAGTGGTGTTTCTAGCAGTGCAGGCCCTTCCGAGCTGTCTTCCAGTAGGAACTATTGCTGCTCAAATGGACAACATGTCTGTAGTATGGTATATCAACGAATGGGGAAACCAGATTCAATCTCCTGTGCCAAGAAGCAACGAGAGTTTGGTAGTGGGCGATCTCCTCCAACCTCTTTCTTGTAGTGACACACATACCGGGGAAGTCCAACATCTTAGCAAACAAGCTCAGCAGGACCATCCTGATGCCTTATGAGTGGTCTCTCAATCAATCACTGGCAAATATGATCTACCACAAATGGAGTCAACTGTGGTGCAATCTATTTGCCTCTTCCTTTAACAACAAATGCAGTAGGTTCTTTGCCATAATTCCCTCTCAGGGACATTCACCAAGGGATGTTCTAGTCCATGTTTGGCTCTCCTGACTCCTTTATGCTTACCCTCCCCTGCCTCCAATCCTCATGTTTCTTCAAAAAGCGCTCAGGTTGAGGAGCAAAGTAATCCTCTCACTTCCGTCCTTGGCAAGTGTGGTTTCCCTTCCTATGGTTTCACCTAGTATGTCCCCCTTGGACACTGGATCCGAGTCCAGACCTCCTGTCACACCCATCAGGGATGTTCCATCCAGATATTGCATGCTTCAAGTCGACCGCATGGTAACTCCAATTCCAATGATGGCTAGACATTCCAGGCTTTCCTCCCCAGTTTGCCATATTCTTTTTTCATTCCACAAACCTTTGACTAGGAAGATTTATAAGAGTAAATGGAAGATGTTTGCTCATCAGAGAGAGTTAGAGCCTTTCACTGCTCCACTCTCAGCTATTTTAGAATTCCTTGCCTCTATCTTTCAAAGCTGGGCATGTTTCTCCACCATCACAGTTTAGTTAGCAGCCATCTCCAACTACCACACTGGAGATAATGCTTCTTCTTTAGCTTTATCTAAGTTATATAAGGCCTTTCTTAAAAGTACTTGTTTACTTAGACATCCAGTTAGGACCTCACTCCACCTCGAAACCTGAGTTTGGTATTACAGACTTTGGTGCATTCACCTTTTGAACCCTCAGGTAAAGTAAACATTAAGTTTCTGTCTTGGAAAATGGTCTTTACTTGTTTACTTAGACCTCCTTTAAAGAATCCTACTCCTCCTTGGGATCTACATATTGTTCTTCAGGCCTTGATCCAACCCCCCCTCTGAACCATCAGCTAAGTCTGATCTAATTTTTTTTACCTGGAAAATTATTTTCCTAGTTGCTATTAAGTCTGCCAGAAGAGTGTCTGAACTTCAGACTCTGTCTTCTAAACCTCCTTATTTAATTTTTCATAAGAATAGCATTTTTTATGGACCAGTCCTTCCTTTTTAGCTAAGGTGGTGTTGAACTCCAATATTAATTAAGTTATCAACCTCCCAGTCTTCTTTCCAAATTTTTCTAACAAAGGAGAATATATGTTACAACTATTGGGTGTCCACAGACAGCCACACTTCTACCTTCACAGAACCAAAGATTTGAGAAAATCTGAACAATTGATTCTTTCCTTTTCTGGTTCAAAATTAGGATTGGATAAACCAGTTTATAAAGTGACTTTGGCCAAATGGTTGACTAATTGTTTTATCTTTGTTTATGAAAAAGTGGGTTTGGCTTTACCAAAACTTACAAATGCCCATTCCACCAGGTCTATGGCAACTTTCTCAGCTTTTTTTTGTCTAGAACTTCCCTAGATGATATTTGTGTGGCTGCAACTTGAGCTAATCCTCGTACCTTTATTGCTCATTACAAATTGGAACTTGTCTCTAGGGAAAGAGCAGCATTTGGCTCAGCTGTGCTCAGGAATATCCTTCTATAAAGTCCTCCCAAGATTTAATTAGCTGGGAACTCTGTCCCAACAGTTGAGGAATGAATAAATGAAAATGACATCATCAGATAAAAAAGGTTATGTATTCTCCATAACGTTCCATCTGTGCTGTCCATTTTAATTCTTCTTCAACTTCCCACCCATCAGCCGCCTCCTTGCTTTACTCCTGGGAAGATTGGAGTGTGTTGGAGGAACCTCTGTTCCTTTTGTGAGCCCCAGATTCCATTCTTTCCTTGTTTTCCACAGCTGTGTAGGTCTATGGGCAGCAAACTAGGTCTGAGGAATGTTAGGTGACTAGGGTATTATGGGTAAAGGGAGTAGCTCAAGAGCTCAAGTGTTCTACGATCTGGAAGAAGCAGCTGAGTTGGATCCAAGGATCAGATCTGAACCAAACAGTTGAGGAAGAATGAAAATGGACAATACAGATGAAACATTATGGTGAGTACATAACTTTTTTTATCATGTCCCCATGCTGAACCAATTCATGTGTGGGTACATAGCTTACAGCTGTAGCCTTTGTTTTATATTCATTAATTTTATACTGCCAAAAAACTGTGACTGTCTCAGAATTTTCCACAATACTGAGATGTCCTTTTCTGGTTCCATCAGGTATAAAATAATATCCTCTGCAAATAAAGCCAACTTTTCTTGAACACCATACCAATTATATCCTTGAATTTCTGAGTCCCTTATTTTCTTTGCCAGTGGTTCAAAATATAATGCAAATAACAGGACACCCCTTCCTGATTCTTCTGTTCAGACAACTTATCATAGAGGAACCCTCCCACTTTGATTTTTCCTCTGATCCCTCATATATCCTTCTAATTAACCTTATTATTGTATCAAGAAATGCAAACCCTTCCATTGCCCTACCCATAAAATCCTAGCTTACTCTGTGCATCAAGACCCACCAGCAACAGTGGTGTTTTATTACATTCTTCAAAAATGTACCTTCTTTTGTTGTATCTTCCCCTGTAGGACCACAGATACACCCCCTACCACTGCAAATCAAATTCCAGTCCCCACCCACAAGTAACACTCCCTGCCAAAAGCTGATCTTCCCTCCACAAATTTTTTAAAGCTCCACAATAGCAGACCTAGGTAGAATAGAAATACATGCCAGCACAATCCCCATCCCTCACCAGCAGTCCACCACCACTACATATTCATCACTTTTATCTTTTCCTCTTCTCTTTCATCACCACTGGAACTCCTCCAGCAATTAATACAAGCACTCCTCCTTTCCACTGTCTGCCAAATACCCATCCTGAAATCCTTTCTCTGTCAAATTCACATGCTCATCTCCTTTCAAATATGTCTCCTGTAGCACCGCCACCTGCACCCTGCATTTCTAATTTTCTTTCCTTTTTGTCTACACCTGCAAAACCACCCACACTTCAAGACAGCACAGAAAATGTTGCCATTATGGTAAGAAGTGATTATTAACACCTATTATATATAACAGCTTTTTAAATGTCTATTTCCAGCTTTTGTGATACATGCACTCACTAATGTTTGACAGGTTAATCCTTTATTCAGCATTTTCTAATCATCATTGGAACCTATAGCATATTTTACAAGACTTTTTGTTTTAATAAAAATGCTCTAAAAACATACACCCAGAATGCCATAACCTGTTAATTTAATACAAACACACCTAACTATGTACATCTTCAAATAACGAATTTTAGCCCTCCTAATAGAAACAGTTGTCCCAAATAGATAGCTAGTATCACAGGCCGTAGTTAACCTGAAACTGAGGATATCCATGCTAAGATACATGTTACTGCTTGTGCTTCTACTTACACTAATTGGTATCTTCTTCTTTTTTTATCTGTATTCCCCTTCAAGATCTGAAAATAACTTGCATGCTGTGAGAAAACTTTAACTTTTAGCTTTGAAGAAACCAGTGTTCTGGCTTTTTATTGCCCTGTTATCAGCTTGTCTCCATGTAAACATAAGGGGAAAAAAGGTAGCCCTCTGCTGCAGCCTGAAAGACAAGGTGAAACATTTATTGATAAAGGAAAATTTTTCATTATAGTATGTGTTGTCATATTCAGTTGTGTCAACTTAAAACATGTCATTAGGTTAAGACAAGGGTCTTACTTTTGCATAGGTGAATGTGTAGATAAAGATAAAACATATCTGCTCTTCATATATTATGATTTGTGTACTTTTGCTCCCCACCCCCCACCTCAACAACCCAAGTTTACAGCCTATTAACAAACATGCTTTTGCTAGCCATTCTTCTCTTTTTGCACTGAAGATACATTTCTTAATATTAAAAAGGAGGAAATAGAGAAAAAAGGCAGCTGTTTACTTTAGTAACTTTATCATATGCAAGAACAACTAAAAATACTTTATTATAAAACACACAATTTATATTATGAAAAGTTTCATAAATACTGTTAAGAAGAGATTGCTTTACTTAGATATGTTTTTCCTTCTTATTTCCCTCCCTCAGTGTCCTTCCAAACATTAATGACATGAAGTTAGGCAAATCCTTTCCAGTTCTCCACAATTATTTATTTATTAACATTTGTTGACCGGGAAAGTCCACTGGGGCAAAGAACCTATTTTCAGTGGAGGCCTGGGGAGAAAAGCTAGGAATTACAATAAAAACAGTATATATTTACAGAAAGACAGTAACCAAAAGTGTTCACACAATTTTCAGAAGATTAGAATACATCTAGTATAATGTAGTATACACAACTACCACATATAAAACTTTCTAGAAGTTTAAGGCATAAAAACAATCTATACAGTCTAGTTAGTTTTAGTAGTATACATGGAATTTCTAGTGGAAATCAAAGTACATTCTTTTAAAGAAAGAAAATCTTTAACACATAAGCCATTTTAGCCTGATTACAGGGAGAAGTCATATTATCATATCAGATCAAATTATCAGAAAGAGAGGCAAATTTCGTAAAATGGGTAAATATCCTCATAGTTAGCATGTAGTTAGAATGTAGTTTAAGGCGCTTTATAGTTTTGTGCACATGAGCAGATAGGTTTGTCAAGGAAATGATTTTTTTAAAGTAAGTTTAACATTTTTTAAATAATCTATTTGTGTAATAGAGGGTGGTAGGGCGTTCCATAGTTTGGATATGGAGTGTGAGTACAGGCTTTGTCCAGTCCTTTTATTGTGTTTAGAAACATTTAGTATCTGTTTGTTAGTGGAACGAAGATTTCTGGTGGGAGTGTAGAATTATAAGATGGATTTCAGAGAAGGGCAATTATCAGGGTTATATATTAATTTGTGAGCCAGAGCAAGTTGGGTGTAGTGTAGGAAGTGGGGGAATTCAAGCCTTTTCAATTCCTTAATGGCTTGACAGGGGTGAGTTTGGTTTAGCAGTCCAGTGGCAAATTTTGCTATTTTGTGATAGCATGCTTGTGTTGCTTAGAGATGTATGCAGGTTAGTAAAAATGGGGGAACCGTAGAGGAGGGTTTGGAGTAGGAGAGTGTTTGCTAATTTTATTTTTGTAGGTTTGTCCATATATTGTTTTTGTCTATTGAGTTAACGTACTTTAAAATGTGTTTTTTTTTATTGTGTTTAGAATATGTTGTCCGAATGATAGTTTATCGTCAATAGCAATGCCTAGTAATTTTGCTGACTTTACTACTTCAATTTCAGTCATATTATGGGAGTATATCTTAAAGTCGTATGGAGGAGGTTTAGATGCAAACAATAGTACTTTAGATTTTTTGTGATTTAGTAAAAGTTGAGCTTCATTAAGCCAAAGTTTCTATGGATGAAAAGGCTTTTTGTGTTATTTTTTGGAGATCTAAGAAGCTACTAGAGGAGGATGTAATAACAGAATCAGCGTACTGAAGAGAGTCAGTGTGAAGATTGTTTATGAACACATTGAAGAGCAAAGGGCCAAGAATGGACCCCTGTGGGACAACTATTCTATTGGTTATGTATTCAGCTTGACTGTTTTGCCATTTAACTGATGGTAGTCTGTTATTCAGATAGTTAGAGAACCAGGTGAGGGTATGTTGACAGCATCCTAAGGTTGCAAGTTGCTGAATTAGTATAGTTTGTGATACTGTAATGAAAGCTTTGGACAGATCTAGTAACAGTGCTGTTGTCAACAGACCAGTGTCCAGAGCCTTGTTCACAGTATCAGTAAATGAAAGTAGTGCTGTAGTGGTACTATGTGCAGGTCAAAAACCATGTTGGGAAGGGGCAAGGAGATTGTTGTCACAGAGGTGTTTTAAGAGTTGAGTTTGTGTACAATTTTCTAGTAAGATAATGGAGATGAGTCGATAATTATTTAGGTAATTTGTATTACCACCTTTGTACAAGGGGAGGTTCAGATTTGAGGGACTACAGACTCTGAGATAGATCTATTAATAAGAATACTGATGGGGTAAGCTATTGCTTTACAGTCAAGTTTCAGATATTCAGAGGGGAGGTTGTCAGCAGATAAGGAACAAGGTCTTAGTTTATTTAGCAGTTTGAGTACAAGTGAAGTACACACAGGTTTTATGTAGAAAGTTGAGATTGTTGGGGTGTTGTTTATGTCATTTTGAAGTGAACGGCATGTGCTGAACTCTGTAGAATTTACATTTGAAGTGGTTACCTTGTTATTGAGGGGTTCATTGGATTTAGAAGGGGGTTCATTGACAAGTTTATGAATGGAGTTGAAAATATTGGCAATTTATTGTGGGCCTTTGTCAAGAAATGGTGATGGATTTTGTGTTGACCCAGGATAGAGGAGTGAAGAGATTGATTTCCAGAATTTTTTTGGATTGTTTCTTGAACTAGATAGTTGTTGTGAGAAGTAGTTTTTTTTATCATTTTTAACGAATTGCTTTGCTTTATTATGAAGTTGTTTAAAAGTAATTTAATTTGCTAGATTTTTGCCTTTACACTATTCTTTCCAGGCTTGGTCTCTTGACTGGAGCATTTCTTTAGTTGGTTTTGTAAGCCATGGAGCATGAGAAAGTTTTGATGTGATGTTGTCCTATCTTCCCTTCATTCTTACCTGGTTGGGTTCAGATCCAATCCTTGGATCCTTCTCGGCCTTTATTTTCAAGCTCGAGGTCTCCTACTAGCGTGTGGCTAAACGCCTATCACAGCAAGCACTACAACCATCTCCAGATCTCATTTGCCACTAAACAAGATCGGGTATTCATCTGTTAGCTCTGGCTAAGTATAATTTTTCCTTCTCTGTTTTTTTTTTCTGTATATTTCTGTTTTTCAAACTTAAATTATTTCTCTGACTCTTGTTTAAAATTGTGTGTATAGGTAGCTATATCTTGTTGCTATTGTGTTGTTTTTTTTGTTGTTTGCCGTCGTCTTTTGTTAGGCCTTGTTGTTCCCCCTTTATTGTGCACTAAACTGTTTGATAGGTCACTGTTACAATTTGTTTAAGTTAGAGGACTGTAACATAGCCCATTTTAGTTAGAGGGCTTTTGTCTTATAATTTCTGTTGTTTTTTTTTTTTTCCACAGCCTGTTTAAATTAGAGGGCTCTGTTACTTCCCCTTTTCTTCTGTGTTTTCCCTCCTTTTTAATAGCTTCAACCATTTAAGTTAGAGGGTGTAGCTTACCTGTGTTATTCTAGTTAAAAAAAAATTCTATTCTGTTCTGTATTTTGTCAAAATGTCTGATAAGGAATCTAAACTGTTGGGTTTTAAAAAATGCGATAAATGTGGAAAGAAAATGCCCCTGAGGGGTAAACACACATTATGTGTTTATTGTCTTGGGGTAGTCCATCACCAGGAGTCGTACTCAGTTTGTCACGCTTTTAACCATAGAACCCTCCTGGAGAGGAAAAACAAATTAATACTAAAAGAACTTTTAAAAACCTCATTCTCAGAGGCACTGGAAGAAGGTCCGGGTTTATCCAAATCAGACAAATCTTCCTCCTCCAAGTCTGACAAATTGTATAAATCTGGGAAGAGATCTTCCTCTACCACTTAATTGGAGCTGACAGCAAAGATCCAAAAACTTTCCTCCTCAGATCCAAAGAGTATAGGATCTGACAAGGATTCTTTTGTTCCGACACCTTCTACTTTGGTGCTGTTGGGTTTGAGCTATGGAGCCAGTCTCCAACCTTGGAAATGATCTCCCCTAAGCTTAAATCTCCAATTTTATATAGGTCTAGGTCTCCCACCTTCTCGACTCGGTCTTCTAGGAGTTTGTCAGATGACGATGTGGACTGAGTGGTGCAGAAGTTTTTAAAGACACCAGTGTTGGCCAAGTTATTGTTGGATCTGACCCCAAGGACTTTGGATCCCATGACAATATCCTCTTCTGCTCTGATTCCTCCTCTGGTCCAAACCCTGGCTTCAGAGTCAGAAGATCTGGATCTGGTGTTAGTGGACCCATTGGATCCAAGACCTACCACAGGTTCTTCAGATCCACCCACAACTCGGATGTCCTCGGCTCCATCAGAGCTGGAGGAGTCTATGAGCTGACAATCTCCATTCGGGTCGGGTCAGACAGTTGTTGGATAAGACATTAGCTCTCGGGGCCTCGGCTCAGCTGAGTTTGGCTCTTACCTTACCGTCGTCCTTGGTTCCAGGGGGTCCCTTGGTTTCTTTGGATCCAGTGATTTCCTTGGATCAGGGATATGGAGATTTTGAGGTAATGAGGAGGCTGCTGTCTCCACAGACAGGTCCACAATCATCTCTGGAGATTCTTCCCTCTATAGCACCGGTTTCTGCCTCTATACCCTTGCATCCACAGGGATGCAGGGATCCTAGGCCTCACAGTGCCCCACAGGGCACACCCCACTCTTCCAAAAACTCCCGAGAATATCCTTCTGAAGATGTCCCTCGGAAGAGACTGTGCAAGAGGAAGCACTTAGACTCCCCAGAGGAGTTCATCACTTCTGTTATGGACCTCGATGAATCTGAAGGGTCCCCATAGTCGCATTCTGATGATGTCTCCTTTGGAAAAGTTCTGGACAGTCCACCCAGTCAAAAGGAACAAGCAACTCTAGAAATTCAAAAGTTGCTAGACAAAAGAGTCATCCAAGACGTCTCCTCAGACCAAGTAGGATCCGGAACTTACTCAAGATTCCTTTTAGTTCCAAAGAAAACAGTGGACTGGAGACCAATGTTAGATCTCAGCATCTAAACAAATCAACAAAAAAGACCAAGTTCTGGATGGTGACAATGCAGTCGATACTCCCATTCCTGGGAAAAGACGACTGGGTGTGATCTATAGCTCTCCAGGATGCATACTACCACATAAAAATGGACAGGTGATCCAGGAGATATCTGCACTTTCAGCTGAAAGCCAGTCACTACCAATTTTGAGCTCTGCCCTTTGGCCTCACTAGAGCCCCCAGAGTGTTCATCAAATGTATGGCAGTAGTAGCGGCTCACTTGAGACGTCTAGGATTACGGGTCTTTCCGTACTTAAATGACTGGCTCTTAACCACCACAACCAAGCATCTGCTAATGAAAACCAAAGATACAACCTTGCAACTCTGCTCCCACCTGGGAATTACAATAAACTACACAAAATCTGCCTTAGGGCCCTCTCAGCATGTGGTATTCATAGAGGCAGAATTAGACTCAACACAAATGACAGCCAGACTTCCATCAGAAAGGATCCAAGTTCTAAGACATCAGGTGACGTACATTTTGAAAAGGAAAAAAGTCCAAGCAAAGATGGATCTGAAAGATCTAGGAACCATGGCAGCAGCAATATTTTTAATCCCCCTAGTATGTCTACACATGCGAATTCTTCAGTGGTTGCTATCCATTCAGTGGTCAATGCAAGAACTACCAATGTCTCTCAAAATAATCATAACAGAAACTTGCAAGAAGCATCTTTGTTGGTGGCTTTACTCAGCTCATGTGACTTTAGGTCAACCGTTTGTTCTTCCCCAACCAGTGGCTACAGTGACCACGGATGCCTCTTAGATAGGGTGGGGGGCATTATCTGGAAAGGACAGTCCAAGGCACCTGGCAGGATCATGAGGCCCACTTGCACATCAGGGTCCTAGACCAGTTCTTTTAGCGTTGTAAGCATTTCAGGCCTCTCTCCATCTGGGAACTATTGCAGTCCAGACAGACAACATGTCAGTTGTATGGTACATAAACAAACAAGGAGGAACCAGATCTTACCCCCTTTGTCGAGACGCACTGAGACTATGGCAATGGGCAACCTCCTCCCAATGTTTTCTGGTTACAATGCACATCCCGGGGAAATCCAACGTGATAGCAGACAGACTCAGCAGAGCCATTATGATGCTTCACAAGTGGTCTCTAAATCAGAAAGTAGCAGAAAAGATTTTCCAAAAATGAGACCAGCCTTGCTGTGACCTCTTTGTAATGTCCATAAATGCCAAATGCAGCAGCTACTTTGCCCTTATCCCCCCACTGGGGGAGTCACTAAGGGAAGCACTTGTTCACAATTGGCCTCTGGACCTCCTCTGTGCTCCCCGCCCCTTTCCACTAATTCCCAAAGTCCTCCAGAAAGCCAGTGGTTTGGGAATGGACTTGATACTCATCGCTCCATACTGGCCTCATCAAATCTGGTTCCCCTTCCTATGGCCTCATCTTCGATAGGAGCCCTGTATTCTGGACCCAGCTTCAGACCTTCTGACTCATGTGTTGGGAATGCTCCATCTGTCCCTTCAGACTCAGACTGACAGCTTGGCTGCTCCAATTCCAGCGATAGCCAGGTTTCCAAACCTCTCCTGTCCAGTCAAACACATTCTAATATCTTCTCATAAGGCTTCAACAAGAAAAATATACAAAAGCAAATAGAAAAGATTCTCCTTATGGGCTACACATAATAATATTGACCCTTTTTGTGCTCCAGTCAGTTTCATACTAGATTTCTTGGCAAAACTATTTGATGATGATGCTGCTGCAGCTACCATTAGAGTTCAGCTAGCAGCGATCTCCAATTTTCATTTCGGCGACTCAGATTCCAACATAATGCCTCAAACTATTCAAAGCTTTTCTCAAGGGTACCTTGTTATTAAGACCCCCTATCAGAGACCCTCCAGCACCATGGAATTTGAATTTTGTCCTTTCCTGCATAGTTTTTTCTCCTTTCGAACCAACATCCTCTTGTTAATTGAAATTCTTGACCTGGAAAACTATTTTCTTGATAGCTATTACCTTTGCTAGAAGGGTTCAGGTTTGCAAGCTTTGTCCATAAAGGCCCCATACCTGCTTTCCCACAAGGATAGAGTGTCCATACGAACAACTCTCTTTTTTGCCCAAGGTCACTTCAGAGGCAAATTTGAACCAAATACAGAGTTACCAGTTTTTTTTCCCAAATTATGAAAACAAAGCAGAATGTTACATCAACTGGATGTACATAGACAATTATGATTTTACTTACACAGAACTGCAGAATTCTGAAAAGCTCATCAGTTATTTCTTTTTCAGACTCAAAGAAAGGATCCTCTGTCTCTAACGTTACACTTTTTAAATGACTTTCAGACTGTATAACTTATATTTATAAGTCTCAAAGAGACATTGCAACTTCCTCAGCCTTTCTGGCTAAATTACCAATCAATACTATTTGTGGAGCAGCAACATGGGCTAAACCACATACCTTTATCATTCATTACAAAGTCGATTTGGCCTCCAGGAATAGGGTCTCTTTTGGATCCACGATTCTGAAGAATATTCTTCCTTGAGCCACCCGAGATTCTAAGTGCTAGGGATGTTGTCCCAACCTGGTAAGAATGAAGGCGAGATAGGACATCACATAAAGAAGTTATGTACTCACCATAACGTTCCATGTGTGTTGTCCATCTTTGCCTTCATTCTTACATCCCACCCTCCTTCCCTCTTCCTTTCTTAATTCCTAGGAGACCAAGTTCAATTCAGTTGGATTTCCATTGACCTCTGTCCTTCTTCTTCAGCCTCTATTTACTACATTAAATTATTTATAGCCTTATAATTGGAACAAACAAGATCTGGAGAAAGTTCTAGTGTATGCTGGGATAGGGGTTCAGGCATGAGGTAGCAGGAGACCTTGAGCTTGAAAGTAAAGGCTGAGACACATCCGAGGATCAGATTCTAAACCAACCTGGTAAGAATGAAGGCAAAGATGGACAATACACATGACATGTTATGGTGAGTACATAACTTCTTTTTCATTTATCTCAAAGTGGGGCTAAGGTGTTTAGAGTAGCATGGAAGGTCTTATTAAAATAGTCTACTGCTTCTTCTAGTGGTAGGGTTTTTAATGGGGTCCAATTTTGAGCATTTAGGGTGTTGATGAATGTTGTTTAGCTGAAATTAGTTAGATTTCTGGATGCTCTATATGAGTGAGATTTTTGCACCTGAGTATGAATGAGTTCTTTGTGTAAGGGTAGGCAGATGGTCACTTAGAATGTTAAGGAGGGTCCCGGTGTTGGAATATTTGTGTGGCTCTGACACAAGGATCCAGTCTAGGGTAGATTCTGGTTAATTGTTTAGTGTTTGTATGGGACTAGTAACTAGCTGTGTGAACCTGTAAAGATTAATAAAATCAGCAGTTAATGCTTGTATCTCCTAGAATGATGGTTTTGCTGGATATGTTTTGGGTTGTCCATGATAAAATGTTTTCTAGAGAAGGGATATTTTGGCCTGGGGGAATATATATTACTGCTATGCATAAGTTTTTATTGTTATTTATTTGTAGTGATGCTAACAAAATTTCCATATTGCAGAAACTTAGGACAGGTTTGGAAAAGGGGTAATGGTTAAATAATTATGATAGATTATAGCTATACTACCTCCTTTCTTTGCGAGTCTATCTTTTTAAAGGATATTATAACCACTTGAAAGTATTTCAGTGTCTGATGTGTTTGCTTTTAGCCAAGTTTATTTGACGGCTACTGTGTCAGGGGTGTATTGAGAGAGCCAGGCATGAAATTCAGTAGTTTTGTTACAGATGCTCCTTATATATTGATTGTTATTAGAGTAAGGTTTTGAGTGTGTGTAGCTATGTTTAAGGAGGAAGATGGGGTATTATGAGTAGTGGGGGAGAAGGAAGATGGGGTATTATAAGTAGTGGGGAAGAGGGAAGGGCCAGGGTTTGGGTGAATATTGCCACTTTGAATTTAACAAAATCTACAAAAGTCCATTCTTTCTACTTTTTCTTATACAAACATATTTCAGAAATGTGAATGATTCCTTGCAGTCTCACATTTATTCATTAATTTCTATATTGCTGGTCTTCTTCCTGTTCATCTCTGGCTCCCAACTCCAGATACTAGTTCAATTTCAAGGTACTCATGATTCTTCTAATCAACACCTGTGCTTTTCAGTCACTCAAAATTTTTCATTTGGAACAGTGGGAAGGGTCTCACTGGCAAAGTCTATTTTATAAAAGTGTGCTTTATTATCAGATAAATGACAAGCAGTCACCTTCTGCATGATGGCTCACTTTTTGTTGGACGAACATTTGTATTTCCTCCCTAGCCCATTCTGCATCAAAATGACCTTGATCCTCTATGAAAAAAATATTCAGAAGACAGCTGAATACAGCAGCTTTAATTTCACACTTGCCGCTTGGCATTCCCTGATTACTGTAATACATTTGTTTTTCTTCTACCTGGCCTACAGTGAATAAGCATTTTCCACAAACACTCTACTGTCTCCAACTTTTAATACTGTGCCCTTTTGCCACAGTTTTGTCAGGATCAACTCTTTCTGCTGGTAGGTTTGCTTCTTTACTAATAGAGGTCTTGGCTACTTTCTCTTAGCCAGATTTGGAGCATGCACATAGTGTGCCCTTTCACTTAACAGTTCCTGCTGTGGAATACCATTCCAGTTGCTTATCTGTGCCTTCATAAAATAAATACAGTCTATTCCACTAATTTCTCTAATATAGTAGAAAAGCTTAAGATTTTTCCCTACATGCTGTGTCCTCCAGTGCTATAATTTTTGAAACATTTCTTCTTGAGCAGTGTCATACTCAGTCAACCTTTTCTTCATTTTGACATCTGATTTTTACAGTTTTATCAGCTCATCTGAATATCTGTTTAAATCTTCCATTTTTTCCAGCCTTTTGTTATTTGAGTTGATATACTCCTTCAGTGTTTCATTTATTTTAATCATCTCTGAGCTGGAGCTTGAAAGTCTTTTTTTGCTGAGCAGCTGCAGGATTCTTCCCAGTCAATGTTTCCTCTTCATCTTTTTTCTCTTAATTTCTTTTTTGCTGGCACCAGGCAATGTACTTTACTTACTAACTAGTAACTGAATTTACTGAAAGTTACAGAGTTCCTGGCCCTAGTGTTTTAGTTTCTTTTTTTTTTCACACTGGAAGTGTTGAAGTTAAGCTGTTGATCAATGTGCAACCATCTTGGAAGATGCTTTGATATTATTCTTGTCTAAATGGCCACCCAGTTAATGGCTGCAGGCCATTTTCATGACCATATGCATAAAAGGCTTAGGCATCGACGACCCCCATATACTTTTTTCTCTTTCGTCAGTACCCTATATACCTTATCATTTTGAAGATCAAACCAGGGATAGGTTATGGGGGAAACTACAGAGGAATCTCCCTCTAGCGCTCTGGATATATTCTCTGTGAATGTCGCAGAGTCTCTTCCTCCCACTGGACTTTCTTGAAGGTCATTCAACCTGTTTTGGAGACTAGACAGACTGCGATCCTCCTATTTCTTACCACTAAGGCAGATGCAGGGATCTCCATGTCCCCCTCATTTCCAAGGTAGGGTTACACACACCAGTGTTGTGAAAGATTTTATACTCTCTCCAGTGTTGTGAAATATTTTCTCCAGTATTCCCCAGAGCTGCAGTTTCCCTGCAAAAAACACTTATTTCTGTAGTTCTGGCTGAAGTCAGGAAATAGTTGCTATGTAGTTCTATAGAAGTCAGTGAAGATGTTTATAAGGATTTTGCATCAATGTCTTGGATGTCAGGGACTGCATAATCTTCATATAATCATAGATATTTAACAGTCATGCATATATTCGTATACATGTGTGTACAAACATGCAAAGCTACTGATGTAAAAAAAAAGGTGTTAAAAGAAAGGGTGTTTACGTATTATTGCAACCACATTTCAGACAGGAGAAACAGCTCTTTTCCAAGCTGTAGAGTTGTTTCTCCTGTTCGAAATCTGATTGCGATAATACATACTATTCTAAAATCCTACATTTTGCAAGGAAACCAAAATTTTCTGAGGAGAACACAACAAAAAAAGGTATGAGGCAAAAATCTGGACATTCTGCGAAAAGCTGGAGAGTTGAGAGGTATGTTGCCCACATGTGTCATAGTTATAATGCGGTAGTACTTAACGTTCTTGAAGCAAACTTTATACCAGCATTGATTTTGAAATATTTTTTGGGCTTTGAGTAATTCCAGACATCTCACTACACCTGGGACCACTTGTCTACATTAAAAGTAATGTTTGTATGTTTCTGTTGAGCAGAGGTTCCAAGAAAGATTTCACTAATGTAAAGGTATAAGAGTATGACAGCTGCTGTAATCATACACCTTCCATGAATACAAAATGTGACCGTTACTCCTCTTCCTGCCCCATACACAGTGTGACAGACTAATAATTAGTAGTTCAGACACCCCTTTTAAGATTAACAGAAATAATTTTGGCAAAACATAATGAGTTATAGCAGTTTGGAAATGTGGTTGTGATAATACGTAAGTACCAAAGAAAGTTTTTGTACCATGCCTGAAACTAGGCAAATATATATTTCTAAAGATATAAAGTGTTCAACAGAAGAGAATATGAGGCCATTAAAACCACTGTCACTTTCTCTTTGCATTTTCTGGTGCTGCTTTCTGCCCTTTTGCTTATCTGCTGTATAAACAGAGATGCAGTTTATTTAAACAGAGCTACAGGTGTTAAAAATAAAACAATGAAATGCAAACAGTTTATCCATTCATTAATTCATTTATTCATTCTCCAGTTTCTCACTTAATCCATTTCAAGGTTGTATGGAGAGCCCCAGCCAAGTACTGAACTGGAAGACTAAGTGTTGTGTGACAGCAGTAACCGCTGAGCCATGGTGCATACCCTCCCCCCCAAAAAAAAATTAAGGAATTTAAGCTGTGCACTGTAGGAAACCATTTAACAATTGAAGACCTCTGATAATGTGCAGACTGGTTATTTTTAATTGCCCTGAAAAAAAATGTCCAGAATGTATTTTATTATGAAAATAGTTTAACAGTGACAGATCAGATTTCTAACTTATTCTTCATAGAATGAATAAACATAAGTTATTTATTAACTGATTGTTTTATTTTTTTTTTCATTTGCAGATTGGAATGTTGTTCATACACCCCTTTCCATGTGTGGTTCCAGTCAAGATATAATGTATATAGGATTGTTGTAACAGTCATTCTGTTCATGTTATTCACCATGTCAATAGTGCTGGCTTCACCCAGCCATTTTTGCAGATATGAAATGACATGTAATACTATTCATGGTAATTTCTGGTCCATAGTGAAGGCTGCAATGTGGCCTGTAATGCACTTAAGGCATTACAACCCTCCTCCATTTTAAGAAAAATCAAAGTGACAGCTGTTGGTCATAGTATCACAGCTAATAAGTAGTAAGACAATTGTCAATAAAATACTATGACATAAATTAATCCATGGATGCAATCATTAATTTTATATTTAAGTGTGTTATCTTAAGACAATCCAGCTGACATAAAATGCATCACTGTTAACATCATCTTGTCTCTGCTCATTTCTTCAGCTAAAAATATCAAAAATGTGAATATTAAAACTAACCTAGGATCACAGCAGGTATTAAACTTTTACTGAAATTTCTGAGCTAGCTGTCAAATGTATTAGCTGCTGTATCAGGCTATAATCTCAATGTATTCATACTTTGTGAGAATTATAGAAAATGTTTTTCTGCTTATAACTTATTCACACTAAATGAATAATTTCAAGGGATGCCATGTATGTTGTACTAATTAACTTTCACTGGACCTGTTTTTAGTCTGTTTCTTCCTCTTGCCCACAAGCCCAAGGAATTATCACACAATATTTATTCCTTCATGGGGCAACAGATAGGCGCCAACCCCGAGGCCATTGAACTGCAATATACACGTGTGTGTGTGTTTTTTATTTTGTTTTGTTTTATTATGCCTTACACTATAGTTCCTGCCTTTCTTGATACATATAGTACAATGAAATCTGTGTAAAATGTGCATTAGCATTTACATGCTCATTCCCTGCTGTTGGTGCCTACTTGTGTCTCCAGCACTGCCATATTCAGTGGAACTTCTGATGGTTCCACAAACTTTGTGTTTAACACAGCTTCTGCATAGCACCAAGGGCACGGGGAAACTGTGTTAAAAGGCTTTTTTTCTAGTAAATAGTATCTGGTTCTCATGTCTCTAGGAGACAATCTAATAAAGAGAAGTGGCTGTAGATAATGTTCTCTGAAAGCATTCAAGTGTTTTCCCAGCTGCAAGAGCTATAAAGAAAACACCAAACCAGTCTACACTTAGTAGAAGCATAAGCTGCACCATGCGTCTTAGCATGGACAACCTTCTTTTAGGTTAACTCAAGTCTGTTAGTGTGGCGATCAGTTTGGACATTCTGCAAAAATCTGAACAGCTAACCTTTTCAGAATATCCAGATTTTTGCCTCATATTTTTAATTAATTCCTCATAAAATATGTGGCTTTTAGGCAAATAATTGAGAACTGAAGTACTACGCAAGGACAAACATTTAAGTTTTAGGCTTCATGACCTTCAGAAAATGCATGCCCATGTAAAACATGTTATTCTAACAACTTTCTAAGTTCATGAGAGTGATAATTAAAATCTGTTATCTGATCACTCCAAAATAACTTTGAACATTACTAAAAACACCAAAAGTAGCATACCTATAAGGGGTTACAATTGGTCGTTAAACCCTAATCTTTTAATTAAAAGGGACATAATCCATGAAGTTCAAGACATACTTAAAATAGCTACAGCCAACTTAGGAAAACAAAATCACCCTCCCGACATTGAATGGGCATCAATCAAAACTCAAATAAGAGGTATCTTTCTCCAAAAAGCCTCTTATTATAAGAAGATTCAAACTAGTGAAATCCAGCAACTGGAGGCTAAAAGTAAATCATTAGAACAGGATCTAATTAAAAACTATAACATTCAAACGGAAAAGGATCTATTGAAATGTCAGAAAGACCTTTTTATGATTCACAACAACAACCTATCATTTCAGGAATCTAAAATTATGGCAAACTATGCTAACCATATTCAAACACCTTCACGGGCGCTAGCAAGAATGATTAATCAATCCAAGACACCTTCTCAAATTACTGAAATACTATATAAAAATAAAAGTTATACAAAAACTAAGGATATTATCAGCATTTTTAAAACCATATACTCACAAATATACGGAGAACAAGAACACTTAATCATAAGAAATACTGGGAGAAATTTTCTTCAAAAACTTAATTTCCCGAGAATTAATGAGGAACAGAAAAGAGAACTAATAGAACCAATAACCATTGACGAAATAATAACTACAATTAGAAAACTAAAACCACATAAATCTCCAGGCCCTGATGGGCTCACAACAGAATTCTATAAAACATTTCATAGTGCATTGGCACAAATCTTAGCTCATACACTAAACTACATTATGAACAACAAAATTAACGACATTCACTTTACTGCATCCAAAACAATAGTCATACCTAAGGAAAAAACTGATCTACAGAACCCGGACAACTACAGACCCATATCACTACTTAACTTAGATACCAAAATCCTAACATCTATCATGGCCAACAGACTGAAAAAAATTACAGATATTATCATCTCAAATGAACAATCTGGTTTCTTAACAACTAGACAAACCACTGACAATACACTAACTCTACACACATTAATTTCCTATGCTAATCAACATAATCTAAATATATATGCACTGATTATAGATGCGCAGAAGGCCTTTGATAGAGTTAATATAAAATTTTTACTACAAATTTTACCATACTTTAATATTCCTCAAGAATTTATTCTAACCCTGCAAGTACTATATAATAATCCTTATACAGCTCTATATATAAATAAAACCTGGTCTAATAGAATACAAATCAAAAATGGTACTAGACAAGGATGCCCCCTATCTCCCTTATTGTTTAACTTATATTTAGAACCCCTATTCTTACATATCAAACAAAACATATACCATAATGCTCCAATATTATTTAACACAACAATATCCTTGTCAGCTTTCGCTGATGACCTCAATGTATATTGCACAACACCAGTCTCAGACACTGAGGAAATAATGTTGGCTATTAAAGACTTTTCTTCAATATCAAACTATAAAATAAATATAAAAGAAAACAAAATTTTTCTGTTAAAATCACCAAATCCCTTCTCACTTTTACCACTAATAGGACAAATAAAATCCGAACAAAGAATTAAATATTTAGGAATTATATTCTCCATAGATAACAAAAATTTCTATCTTAATAACATTAAACAAAAGTGGGACCACATTCTACTGGATCTCAAGAGATGGATAAATCTGAAACTACCAGTATTAGCAAAAGTTTCAATTATCAAAATGAATATTTTGCCTAGATTATTATACATTTTTATGTCTTCACAGTTACTAATACCCAAGAATTTTTTTAAGCAAATTCACATGGAATTCGCTAAATTCATTTGGGACCCGAAAAAATTTAGAATTTCATATGGCAAACTGATGACACCAAAAAGTAAAGGTGGTTTAGACCTTCCAAATTTCGAATATTACTACTTGATTATTAATGCAAATAGAACACTAAGAATTGCAAATTTCAATTCACAAGAAATTAGTTGGTCTCCACACTGGGTAAAACTAAACTTTAAATATATTCAAAGTTTGAATATAAACCCTAAAGCGTTACCTTTCTTAAATAGTGAAAATATCAAAACACATAACTTAATGGAACCCCTCAAAAACTCTGTTTTACTAACACAGAACCTGTTCAAAATAATGGGTCTTTTTCAACATATGATGATTCTACAGCCCATTCATAAAAACCCTAATCTGAAAATTAATAATAAAATAATAGACCTGGAAAAATTTTCACTTTTATCTCATATCACGATTCAAGATTTACACCCATATTTAAATTGTTCAGCTCAAGAAATAAGAACTCAGTTGGGCCTTCCAAAGATGTATCTGACAATACTAAGACAGATAAAAGAATTATGTATAGGTTATTTAAAGGATACTAAGATTAATAAAGAGGATCTGAGGAGTTGCAACCTACTATGGCAAACCCTTTTACAAAATAAGAAATGTATATCATACTCATACAAACTAATAAAAGAACTGAAATTTCAAGATGATATACTCATATCTAAATATTGGAGAGATAAACTACCAGCGTTAGACAATCACAGATTAGAGCAAGCGATTAATCTAACTGTAAAATACACAACACTTCAAAAACTAACATTTACCCAACTCATGATATATAACAATGCTTACTTCACACGTCTTAGACGACATAAAATTAACCCCAAGAACTCACAAATGTGTCCATTTTGTAATGATGGAACAGCTGACCTTCTGCACATGTTCTGGAGTTGTAAATGTGTTTTCAAACTTTGGAATTCACTAAAATTACAACTTCAAAAAATGGGATACCAAATGTCAACACTCAATTGGGAATTTATAATTTTACATATATCGCCAAATAATTTATCAAATATCCAGAAATCCACTCTCATAAATATTTTCTTATTAATAAAACTTTACATAGCAACCAACTGGTTAACACCATCTACGCTTTCATGGAACAGCTTTAGGACTTTAGCAATAAAACATATTTTAGCTCACAAATACATATTAAATAAACATAGCCAAAAACATATGAGTTTGAAACTTTGGGAACAAATTTTCAACATTATACTTGCATGAATCAGCGAATAGAGGTTACACTGATAATACACACAATTATCACCCACAACAAGATGTAGTAGTACATGATAGGAAGGGTAATACAAGGAAAAAAAAAAAAAAAAAAAGTGAAAGAAAGTTTTATCCTTTGTAACACCACTAAATGTTGAAAGCATTCTTGTAAATAGTGTAAATATGATGTAAGTGTTATTAATGTTTATACCAACTGTATAAAACCTGTACTTACTCTTGTGAAATGTTGTGTTATGAATGGAAAAATAATAAAAATATTATTGAAAAAAAAAAGATAATTAAAATCTGTACCTATTTTTGGGCTTTTTGCCCCCGTTAAATTTGGTTTTCTCCAGATTTCCTGTTCTAAGAAGCTGGGAAGTATATGCATTGTTGATTATGTGGTCTCGACCATGTGGGTTTTGACAATGTCATTTGTTGACCAATGGAAATAGACCCATCTAAAATATCATACTCTGAATTATTGTAAAGTGACAATTTTTCTTACTTAATGTTTTAAACTTATTCATGAAACATGTAGGAAAATTTTAGAGAGGACAGGAGAAAGGCAGAAAGTGTTAGTGATTTTATTACCAAAGCAAACACATTTATAGGTGCATGAATAGATGTTAAGTTACTACTTCTAAAATGTTTGGAGAATTTTCTGTAAGGGAGTAAACTCTCAGTACTTTATCTGAGGACAAGATCATCTGTTCAACAGACTGAGAGCATAACACTGCAGAACAAATAGTTAAAAGGGGGGGGGGCACTGTCTGGCTAGCAGGGTATGACTGCCCAAGAGTGGTTTACTCAGCACTACACACTGCTATAAGAGAACCTAATGGGGGCAGTTTAAATATTCACAACAGGTTCCACAGGCAAAGGTGGAAACAACGAGTTCCATTACCTTGGTTTTAAATGCTTCTAGTGGTACCAGATGAAACAAATAAAGTCCAGATTTCCACAGGACAGGGTGAGGAACAAACTAATTATTAGGAAGCTAACAGAGGAAGCACCACACTAGTGCTGGATTGTCTTGAAACTTTAGTTGTTTCAGGTTGTCAAAAAAGCCCTTGCCTTATCCTTGTTGAGAGTAAAAGATTGCTAAAAAGGATATTGCACGAGATATAACTGTTGTTAAGCCTGTAATTGGTAGCAAGGAACGTTAATTGCCTGGACAGTCCACTATAGTTAAGGCCTGAGGAGGAATATTTTTTTCAGGTGTTGATGGCCAGAATTCACTTGTGGAGGGAAGGAGGCAGACAGAAAAGTAGATGATGTTATTTAATTATACCCCAGAAGATGTCCTGATAGATAATAACATTGATGCCACAATAACGTATGTACAAGTAGTTTCATGTGACCAGACATGAAGATAGTCATGTGGGGAAGGAAGTGTGTGTGTGTGTGTGTGGGGGGGGGGGGCAGCCAGTGCCTACATCACAAATGGAGACTGATGGCAGGCTACTTTAGGAAAAGAGCTAGGTAGCGATAAGAAGCCATAACATGAGCCACAGCTGTCAGAAGATACTGAATATCCCCCGGAAGGGACTACTTCAGGGGAAGAAATGATTCGTAGCAGAAAGTCTAAATCTGAGACATAGTTTTCAGAACATGCTCGAGTTCCATTAGAAGGGGGAACATGGAAGTATCATGAACTGTGATTGCAAAACTATTTACAGGATGTGAGAGATGTAGCTAAGGAGACTTCTCTTTCTAAATGATAGAGGGAGTCTTACACTGGGACAAGGGTTAGTGCACAAAGAATGAGCTCTTGAAGGAAAGCTATAGGAACAGGTGATAAAGTAGTTGGTAGCCCCAAGAACCTATCTTGGGGCACTTCTGGCTATACAGTATATTCCTTTTTCAGGCCATTTGGGGCATAAAGCATACAAAAAGGAGACTAATGTAAAATGTTTCTTAGCAAGACATTGTAGAACATGTGAGAGGGTACTGCAAGACATGTGAGCAGTATCCAACATTGCAGAAGATGTGTTAGGGTACTGTAAGACAAGCACTATCAAAAGGCTGGCAAAACAAGAGACAAAACTAAGGCTGCTCTGTTGCCATTGCCTTTTATTAAATATCTGTTTTAGTGGGTATCCATAGATGCTTTTGGCCTCTTAGTACCTGCACACATCACAGCGAAAAGGCATATTTTAGGAATGGCAGACCAATGGGTAACCTGTGGCATTAGTTTTGTCCTCTATTAAGGCAGAAAGGATAGCAAATATTCCCATAACAAGTTTCAACAAAGTGAGTTTTGCCCTAGGAAATACTGCAAGACCTGCTAATTGTTTCTGGAATTGCGGTGGGGTCTAGCTGTTAAAATACACCCCTGACATCTTAAAGAAATGAATAGGTAGAATGATGGGTGTTCTTGTTCTAATTTAATAAGTAGATGGACGAGTGTTCTTGTTCTGATGAGAATAAGAAGAAGAACACTTGTCCATCTATATACCTAACTGAATAAACTACGTGAAACTTGAACAAGGCATCTTTATTCCTCCTACAGGGAGGGCATCTGAGAGACAATCTCCTAGATCTGCTAGCTAAAATGATTTTATCTGGATTAATCCTTTGGATGCTATTTGTGTATGCACAGATGCCTCAAGAATCCATTTTCCATGATATGAGCTGCTTTATGGTAACAGGGTTGGGGGACTTGGACCTAATTCGTGATGAGTGGAAGAGTGGATGTGATTCCCAAAAAAAAGTCTGTTTGGGAATATGTTTTGTATTTTAGGACTAACTTTATGGACTTTGGGAACTTATGTAGTTGGTACAGGGGCACCTGTTTGTATCATAACAGCATTAAAAAATCTATTATTTGTTTATTTCAGGTATGTACTGTCTAATCTATGTGGAGCTTTTCTCCCCTGGCCTCCACTGACAATGGGCTCACTTAGGCCCAGTGGAATTTCCTGGTAAACAAATGCAATAAAATAAATAAATAAAATGTGTTAAAACCAAATAGTGAGCTCCTGACAATATACAGTTGGGAAAAAGGTAAAGTTACTTTTCTATTTGACAAAATGGCACCACACAGCGTTGGAGAGTCTTTTCAGTATTGTGAGGAAGGTGAGTGATTTCACTTATGTGGTGGAGTTGCCAGCAAGGGGGCAGAAACATAAAGTCTACCATGTTAACATGACAGAGCTCTACCATGATAGAGAGGCAGTAGTACCTAGTATATTCAATGAGTTGCAAGAGCAAACAGTGGGTATCTGGAGGTAGATCTCCTCAGTGAACCTCTAACTGACATCTCATTGAATTAAGTAGTACCATCATGGCAGCTATTCCCCTACAGATGCTTAAGAAATCCTAGCAGTGCTGCAAGAGTTTGGGGACATGTTCACTGCCAAGCCATGGTGTACCCTACTAGTAGAACACTATTTGGATAAAGAACATCAGCTAGTCATACAGACTCTTTACAGAGTTCCTGAACAAGTACCTGAAACATGGAAGGAACTGTAGGAGATATCGAAACTGGAATAGTCCAGGAATCCAAAAGTCCCTGGGCCTCACTTATGGTGTTATTAACAAAACTAATGATGGTAGCATCAGAATTTAAGTTGGTATTGTCTGGACATTGAAAACCCTTGGACCGGTCACTGAAAGTGCCCTTTACTTGACAACAACCAACCTCTTGCCAGCTTGATACCCTCCAGCCTGTGCCATAATAACTTGCTCTCTGCTGACTCTCCAGATCTCATTGCTAGCATTTTCACTGCAATGGCATCTCTGAGCCAGCTCATGCTTTCTTGGAATTTCAGCTTTCTTCTGAGGAAAGATAAGTGAAATGTTTCCATAGTTTTCATCATAGACTGATTTTTTTTTAGTCAGGAGTACAACGGTTCCTTTCAGTCTTTACACTTTCTTTTCTGACTTTTCACCTCTTCAAATCCCTGTCAAAAATAAAGAAAGATATGTACTTTTTCTCCTTTGCTGCAGCTAATTGAATAGAGAGTCAACTTTTGTTTTGTAGCTCTACAGCCTGATCTGTGTATTTGGTTAGACTGTTACTGTATTGTACTGTTGTTTTCATTTAGTAGACTAGACAATGGAGAACAATGTCTCTGGTTTAAAAAACATCTTACTAAATGTGGACACAAGGTTTCTCCCCAAGATCTTCTTGAGCTATGCATTGTATGCCTTGAGACTGGGCATCTTGATGATGCCAGTTGTCCCGTATGTAAAAAAAATAATTAACAGAACTCTCCTGGATAGGAGAAACAAACTAGTTCTCAAAGGATTGTTAAAAGGAGAAAACCTTAAGGAAATGAAGGACCATAAAGAACTAGTGAAGAACCATTTCCAAAGACAAGTGAAGAAGAAGTGAAGGATCAAAGAGACCGAGACTTCCATACTTGGAAAACTTTCCCCAGCTAAGATTCCCAGGACATCCACTACTTCTACATCCTGCCCAGGATATGATCTCCACTCTTTCACACCCTGCCTCACCAGTTTGACAGTATTCCTTGAGCTAACAGACCCTGCTCCAAGGACAAGAACAGCAAGCATTTTCCTCGAAGCAGCAGTTATTACACTTTTTGTCATCTTGACCAACATCGGATGCTTTATTTTGTCCTGAAGGTCGTTTTGAAGCCCTAACCAGCTTTATTGGGAAAAGATGGTACTGGCTTTCATGAAGGCTCAACTTTAGTTGGGTGTTCTTTCTGCTCCGTCAGTGTTTAGGGTGGTGCAAGAAGAAACCCCAGCCATTGTTATTACAGTTCCTTCCCCAAGCCCAGTTTTGGCACCAGGAGTTTCAGAACTGACAAAAAAATCCCATGCTGATGTTCACAGGTAAAAAGGATTCCTTTTCTTCTACACTGCCCTGGGAATAGGTTGAGCTGAACCATGTCAGTACCAGCCATCACTAGGCCTGATCAGTAGGTCTGAGAGACAGTGTCAAGAGCTTCTCAGTGTCGACTTCAGCTCTGAACTTTTGAGGATCAGTCAGTGTTTTTGTTATTCAATCTCTCAGTGCCAAACTGTACTTTCATGGCACTGGAGTCATCATGACATACTGTCAGCATGAAGGTTGCTCCCCCTTTTATGTTTAGCCATTCTGCATCAGTTGCGTTGGTGGTGAGTCTGGCATCAAGGGGACTGGATGACACACACACACACAGACACACAGATACAGACACAGACACACAGACACACAGACACAGACACACAGACACACACACACACACACACACACACACAGACACAGACACACACACACACACACACACACACACAGACAG
Source organism: Protopterus annectens (assembly GCF_019279795.1). Classification (NCBI taxonomy): domain Eukaryota; kingdom Metazoa; phylum Chordata; order Ceratodontiformes; family Protopteridae; genus Protopterus; species Protopterus annectens. The sequence continues at coordinate 404,202,040 of NC_056751.1, read as the reverse complement.
ACACACACACACACACACACACACACACACACACACACCTCATGCAGGATCTTCTATGCTATACCAAGGTTCCCAGGTCTTGGATTCCTTCACCTACAGGGAGCACGGATGAGTCCTCACCATATCACTTCAAGAAAAGGGCATAAAAAATGAAGCACTTAAACTTCCCTTTGGAGTCCTCCACTCCATGGATCTTGAAGAGAGAGAGGCTTCCACACAATTACCTCCTAAGGACACCACTTTTGGTAAGATGTTTGGAGTAACGAGACAGAGGGAATCTTGGCCAGTCAACTGCACCTCTCCTGAAGAAGAAGAGATCCTACAGGAGGTGAACAGGACCTAATCCCCACTTGCCTGGGCACTATCCCTACCCAACAAATTAATAGATATGGATTATTTTAGAGCCTACAGTGATCCAGGCATCACTGAACCTATCCTATACAACCCAGAGTGTTCCAGACCCCCCCAAGAGTAGGCCGCAGTGGAATAAGGGGCCTCTTGTGGATTATATTGCAGCATCACCAGACACCAAGAAGTCAGTCCCAGAGGATGCCCATGCCATTTATCCTCTTAATAAAGAGTTTGGATGATGGATAGGCTGGGGAAGCATTTATATGCACTTTGCACTTTTACAGTCAGGGCATTAAATTACTTGCAGCACATGACAAGGTTTTAGATAGACCTGACAGACAAAGCTATGGAGACTGTGAAGCAGCCATCTGCGGATCTTAGCAAGCAGTTGGGAGACCCAAATAGCGCAATCAGTACATCACTTTGTTGCTTATGATATCATTACACAATACAGCAGAAGGAGCAGCTATGTTGTTGGGATCAGGCATTACAGTGAGTTGCCAAGCCTGGCTTTATGTCATCATCCTTGTTTGGTAGAGGATAATAATCTGCAACAATGTGAACAGGAGGACAAAATGTTCATGGCTTTAGGGATTAGGTTCTCTGCTCCACAGAGATCCATTCAAAGAAATCAAAAGGGTGCCAAGAACCTTTTTTTTTCTAATTTTCAGCTGCCCTAGAACTAACAACCCTTCTGTGGAAGTCCCTGTGGCAGGGGAGGTTTCTATGGTAACTGCCCCAGAGAGGCAAAGTTGATCTGCATCATTAAGAGTTTCATGAGTCCACTTCTGGACAGGCAACATCAACCTTGAACCGTTGCTGAACTGTCCCACTGTGGAGGCATTCGGGGATGTATATTCCTGTATCCTTTGCATGGCTGGCCATCACACAAGTCAGTTGGGTAAAGGAAATTATATCCAGAGGCTACTCAATAGCATTTTAACAGTACCTAACTATCCACCCTCCTGTCCACCTTCATTAACAACCCATTAGAAGAGAGCAGCATAACAGAAAGTGGAAATTTTCCTTCAAAACAAAACAGCCAGATGGTCCCACCAGACTCGAGAGGGTCTACATTTTACTCCAGATTCTTCTTGGTACCCATAAAACACTTGGACCTCAAACCCATCTCAGACCTTGGTTGTCTAAAATGATACATGAAAAAGGAGTAATTCTGGATGGCCATGGTGCAATCCCTCCTACCATGGTTGCAAGCAAGAAAGTGGTATTTAGATTTCCAGGATGCTTAACTACATATCAAGATATCAAAACCATCCAGAAGATTCTTACATTTCTAGATGGGACTCCATCATTATCAGTTTAAAGCATTGCTATTTGGTCTCAACACTGCCCATCAAATGTTTACCAAATGTATGGCTCCAGTTGCTGCCCACATGCATCTCCAGAGAATATTTTCCCTTTCATAGATGACTGTTTTATCACTGCTGCTACAAGAGAAAAGCTTGTCTTGGCAAGAGAATACTTCAGTTATACCTATGTTTGGGGATTTCATTTAATCTACAAAATCTGAACTGGAGCCTTGTCAGTCTCTAACATTCATAGTTTGCTAGTGGGACACATTAAAACAGTTATCCTACTAGAGCAGAAATAATCTGCAATCATCCAAGTAGTAAGAAGTACTACAATGGACACTCAGAGTCCAATGAGACCAAGCTATGGACCTCTTAATGAAAATGATAAAACTGTCCAAAGCCCAAAAATGACATCTAGCTGCTTCAGTGGCATAGAGGGATAAAGTCTTAACTAGCCCCAGTCAACCAGGGTTTGATTAGTGGCTTGGTTGACTGGCAGAGTTGCAAAAAGGGATGGCCATGCCTATCCTTGAGGAGGGCACTCAGTAGTGATGCTCCCTAAAGGGAGATGTGGTCCAAAGATGGTAATTGCCCTTGGATGTGACCAATAAGCATGTGGGTGGGGAAAGGTGGGTAGGACATATAATACAAAAAAAAAAACACTGGATGGAAGCACAGATGGCTGAGCCCTCATGAAATAATAATCCACTAATGTTCATAGCCATCAATTACAGCCACTTGACTGCATTTATCTAAGACTTCTGATTGTGATAAAAAAATGAACACAACATTCCAACCTCCTTTACAGAAATTCAAACATGTCCTGCAAAGCCAGACTTATAATTGTTTATCATGAGCAGAACAGCCAGAGTTAACCATTCTCATCCACATTCAGCATCTGTACCCAACAATTTCAGCCCATGCTGACTGTGTACACTTCATATGCTTGATTGTGGTGAAAATAATAATTATGGACACTAAAGCATTTCATGTTTGTTTCACATAAACCCATAGGAGCTCAATTATTCTAACTTATTTCAGACAAACTTTCACCCATAGTCGCAACCCACCCAGCAGTTAGCCACTTAGTTGTTGTATACACCTCATCTGACAATGATAAAAAACTCTTAACCTCTTAGCACAAGAATCAGAGACAAAGCCAAAAAATAATGAGGGCTAAAGACCCCAAATCAGAAACAGATTTTAAATATCATTCTTATATACTTAAAATGTTTCCATAATAACACTGTTTGCATTGGTGTGCATTTTCTAAAGGCTATGTGGTCTGAAACTCAATTTGTTTCTTAGTGAATATTTCCTCAATGGTTTGTCAGAAAAAGACAAATTATATGAGGAGCAGACCAAAATTTGAGGCAAAGGCAGTGACATTCTGCAAAATCAGGGACAATTTGATCTTGGCTTCATACAAACAATGCCTAGACAGTAAATATTCTAAGTAACTTATTTCATACAAATGCATATTGGCCCTGTAAATCCAGACTGTAAACTGAGCATATGATAAGAGGATAAACTGCTTTCATCCACAGCCAGACCCCCCCCCCTTACTTTGTGAGTGCAATACTCAGTGATTTATTAGAAAACTACACATTTTATGAGGTGCAGACCATAAACATAAGGCAAAGTCATGGACATTCTGTGAAACTGGGAACAGTTCAGGTTTCACACTAACTCTGCTGAGAAAGCATCATTGCTTACTATTATTCAAGGTAAAATGGCTACCAGGGAATTAAAAAGCAACCCTACTACTGCTGTCAGTCTTGAAAATCATCAAATTAGGCCACTGCCCCCATTAAAATCCAAGTTGCAAGTCAGACACCACAGCTGTGCACTGATGAATATAAATGAGGATACCCTTTCCGTGCTTAGACCCCAGTTTAAGACAGCTATGGGCAAAATGGGCATTTGCAAATCTTACAGCTGCCATCTAGAACAAACTCCAATAGAAATCAAAGAAGAAGATACTTTGAGCATGTTCAAAAGCAAGGTGAAAGAATCCCTCCTTATGGAATGCACCTTTGTTTGCTACAAAGAAAGATTTAAGCACATAAAATAAAGTCAAACACATTACCACATTATTGTTGCTGTGTGCAATATTCATACTGCAGTCACTTTTACCTTCCTGGGGTGGCCATGGTGATGCAGCGGTTAGCGTTGCTGCCTTACAACAAGAGCTTCTCCGGTTCGATACTCGGCTGGGGTGCCTTCTGTGTGGAGTCTGCATGTCATCCCTGTGGTCGTGTGGGTTTCCTCCGGGTGCTCCGGTTTCCTCCCACATCCCAAAGACATGCTATAGGTGGACTGGGCACTCTAAATTGGCCCTAGGCGTGAGTGCATGTGCGTGAGTGTGCCTTCCGTGGAAGTTTGGGCGCCTGGCTGGCAACTCAACACTGTAAAAATTCCACTGCTAATCATGAGCGGACAGGTGATCTGCTGTGATGACCCCTAACCAGGAAAAGCTGAAAGAGGAAGTCACTTTTACCTTCCTCAATATGCATTTTATTATTATTGCTGCTTTGACATCAAAGGTTGCATTGCAAATATTGTGCTGTTTTAACAAGTGTAATGTTCCTTTGTTTTGGCAGTTGTGAAGCACAGATAATTTGTTATTATATAATGCAGACCCACTGTTGAATAAAGACATCACTGCCAAATCTTGTGCATTCCTGCATTCAAAATAATATTTGTAAATCTGCAGTTGTATTTCTCTATTCGAATTGTAAATATTTTCTAGTCAAAATATGTGTTGTATATGTGCATTGTAATGTTTTTTTTTAAAAGAACTGTAAATATTGAAACTAATGTGATATATCTGAGTATATGATGTACAAAACTGTTGTCCTTATGAACCTGGGTTATTTCTCAAAGAGAACTGGTGACCAGCCCATCTATCAGGTTATCAAATAGCAACAAATAAATAACTTGAGCAAATAAAGGCAGTAAGCTATTTTTATCCACAACATAGTTAACCCTCTTATCTGATTGCCTGCCAACATAAAACATTGAGCTTATTTCGCAAAATGCACACTAACTCTTAATGCCATACTTTAAAATGAGCACAAAAAAGGTAAGTTGATTTGATCCACAGCACAGTTAGGTCCCTCCTCTTACCTGGTTGCCTGCCAACAAAAACAAAATTAGTTTTTCACAAAAATGCATACTGACCCTTAATGCCAACCTTTATATAAAGAAAATGAATAGGATAGGTTGCTTTCATCCAGAGCAAAGCTTTCCCCCATCTGGTTGCTTGCCAGCATTATAACTCAAGTTTATTCCATAGCAATGCATACTAGCCCTAAATGCCATACTTTAAACTGAGCAGATAAAAAAGATCACCAACAGCAGCCATAAGTTGCTCAGATAAAGAAATAACAATGGCAAAAAGTAGAATCTCCAAGTGACCACCACAGCTGTGAACATACAAAATTTATTATACCAAAATAAAAAAAACTAGATAAGCGCTTTCACAACATGTGCTTCATCAGGTCCAAAATACAAAATGCAAACCAATTCATCGATTTAAATACCTTAAAATCAATTAAAACAACCAATAGGAGCCTATTATTAATCATTGATGAGATCTGGGTTTTTTTAATACTGCCTTTAAAGGCACAGAACCATTAATCCCTGGTGGTTTGTCTGCCTGCATTCTTACTATCCATTTAGTTTCAGCAATTTCCACTCTGTTATTAAGGTCACCTCACCTTCTATCCATAGAGACTGACTGTAGAGCCATAAACTCAAAAGCATGCCCCACATTCAAGGAAACATGCATCGCACGAGTATGCACCCCAAGCATGTTTTTAAGAACATAACTAAGGGTCAATTTTTAAGGATGTCCAGACTTCACACTGAGGAAGCTGAGTATAAAGCCGCAGTGGTCAATATGAGTGATGAATTGCTTTTGAGAGGATCCAGCCAGCAAGATTTGAATAAGACTTCAGTTGAGTTTAGTGGAATGTGAGAAACAGATGGGAAACCTTACTTTAGTAGGACTACTGATGAACAGTACCAGCTAAGGAGGTCTGGACATCTTTGACCTACAGCAATAATGTTCATCAGATATGTAATATTGTGAATAAGTATTGGCCTTTTCTGTCCTCCGATGATCACATCAGGAACATTATAGGAGATAGGCCTAGGTATACATTTAAAAATAATTTGTCTTTAAAGAGACAGCTTTGCTATAGTACTACACATGCATTTTGCTTGACCTCAGATAGACTTGGTACATTTCCCTGTAGGAATTGCAGGGCATGTGCCTTTATATCGAGGAATAATGGATTCATGCATCCCTCTATTAATTATGTTTTTTCATCTAAATGTTATGCTGACTGTAGATCTAGACAATTGGTCTATTTAGCAAAGTGCAAGGAATGCACCTCCTTTTATATAGGGAAGACTACTAGAATGTTTAAAGAGCATATCCTTCAACATCAAAGGGACATTAGGAACAATAATTTACGTAATGCCCTGGCTAAACATGTTTCCTTGAATGTGGGGCATGAGTTTATGGCTCTACAGTTAGTCTCTGTAGATAAAACGGGAGGTGGCCTTAATAATAGAGTGGAACTTGCTGAAACTAAATGGATAGTAAGAATGCAGGCAGACAAACCACCAGGGATTAAAGGTTCCATGCCTTTAAAGCCAGTATTAAAAAAAACGCAGGTCTCATAAATGATTAATAATAGGCTCCTAATTGTTGTTTTAATTCATTTTAAGGTATTTAAATCTGATGAATCGGTTTGCATTTTGTATTTTGGATCTGATGAAGCACATGTTGTGAAAGTGCTTATCCAGTCTTGGTTTTTATTTTGGTATAACAAATTGTGTATGTTCACAGCTGTGGTAGTCACTTGGAGATTCTACTTTTTGTCATACTTTAAACTGAACACATGAAGAGGGTAAGTCACGTTCAACCACAGCACAGCTGGCCTTCCCCCCAATCTGGTTGATTACCAGCATAAAAAATCCAGATGATTTCAAGTAAATGCATTCTAGCCATCAGTGACAAACTTTTAAATTGAAGCAATGAAGAGAGTAAGTTGCTTTCATCCACAACACAGCTAGCCACCCCTGCAACTCACTGCTTGCCAAAACAAAATATACGTATCTCACATTACTGCAACCTGCTGATGTTTTGCAAATTGCCAATCTGCAACCACAACTATTCACACTGTACTATTTAATATTTGTGGGCTTTCTACTCATTAACATTTCAAGAAACCATACATGCATACAAATATTTCATGCATGGACAATAATACCCTTCTGGACTGCCAATCTACCAAAACAGTTATTTCTATAACAGTTGTCACAGTTGGTTTTAAAAATATCTAAACTAGTACTTGTTTAATATAATTTGGTAGTCTATTCCATGCATCAGTTAATCTGTCAGAGAACCATTTAGTACACCTCGCATTCCTATATAATCTACATAGATTGTCAGATGATTCTCTACTACTTTTTGATAACCCCAACATTCCCTGAGGTAGTTGTATCTAAATGTACTACATACCTCAATAACGTAGAAGGACCAAAAACACCACCATGAACTGCAACGTTCTTTAATACCAACACACACGTAAAGTGTTGAAACTGTAGACAAACGATAAAACAAAATGAGCAAGATAAAATCCCCTTTTCTTTTCCTGGATAAGTGTTTTCAGAGTTTTCCTTCATCAGATCATAATGAGTGGAATTGGGGACCTTGTTAATAAATCATTGTTAGCCAATCAGAGGAATAACAATGGGACAACACCCATCAAAAGAACAAATCATTCTTAAGCCAATCAAGGCATGGAATCACACACACCTCATTATTTAACCAATAGTGGGTCTTCTATTTTTCAGTATTGGTCACAAAGGAATAATTGCATTTAAACTTGGAGGCTTGTCCGCTCCTAGGTTAATAATCCATTTGATCTCATTTCTCTCTGTAGCATTCGTGACATCACCTTGTCTCATTCCAGTATAAGTATTCTCCAAGACTTTAAAGAAAAACCGGTGGGAGGGAAATTCTATACCATGAGTAGCAAGACAGTTCTTAACATCTTGATTCCGTATATCACGTAAGTGCCTTAGGACTCTGTTCTTGAAACACTGATCAGTTTTGCCTACATAGTAGGCAGGACAAACTGAACATGTGGCAAGATATACTATGTGAGGAGTATTGCAATCCGCTTGACAAGAGGACTTATAACAAACTTTACTAATTGGATGGGTAAATGTGTTGCTAGTATCTAAGCTATTACAAGCTGAGCATTTACCACATCGAATGGTTCCTTTCTTTTGCCTGATAGGGATATTCTTTATGCCATCTTTCAAGCACAGCAAACGTTTCAAGTTCTTTTTGTTCTTAAGGGTAAATCTAGGAGTCTCACCTACAATCTCCTGAATTTTAGTGTCTTGAGTCAAGACAAGCCAGAACTTTTTGATGACATCACGTACTTCATGATGATCATTAGTATACGTCAGGGTGAAGCTCATAGTGCTCTTGCTAGTATTTTTGGAAATCCTGGTATATGGGGTGTGGCTTGTCTTGTGTATTAATGGGGTTCCTTCATTCTTCCTGAGGGAATTGGATACTTCTGCACGCATAAATGTATCTTGCCCCGAGTAACCTCTATTGCTCAGGTTACTTTGTAAAAATAGAACTTCTTGCTCATAGTCTGACTCCTTGGTGCAAAGTCTAGATATTCGAGTAACTTAATTTCTCACGATGTTTTTTGAGACATGTCTAGGATGCATACAGCTCTTTTGAAGACAGTGTTTTTTTTCCATATCTGTTTCCTGTGTATCCTAGTTCCAATCTCTTACCTCAATAAGGTCTCATCTTAAATGTGTATATGAGATGCTGTACAAGTTCAGATATTTTAGTCTTTCATAATAACTTAAAATTTCACATGTATGTGTGCCCTTGGTATATTTCCACTGCACACTTTCCAATTTATTTATGCCTGTTCTTTTATAAGGTTTCCATATTATATTCCATATTCAAGTTAAGGTCTAAAGTAACTAACAAATAATTTCATCATTTCTGATTCCCTAGACTTTATAAATATTTTATACAACCTATAGTTCTATAACTATTGATAACCAATTCTTTGATATGATTTGAAAAACTCAAAGGTGGATCTAATAATATATCTAACCATATACCCAGGTCCTTAAATGAATCTGTAGTTTCAGTCACTGTGTGTTGTATTAAATATTCATCTTTCAAGATATCCCTCCCAAATCTGATATGCATAATTATTGATGTGTTTATCAGCGTATTATTCTACTGTGCCCAAATGGCCAATTTATTCAAGTTATTTTGCACACATGCTGTTTCTGTAACACATGTAACCGGTTTACACATTTTCAAGCCATCTCCGTCCAGACTGTATATAACACCTCAGATCTATAACCTAGAATTTCACTTGTCCAGTTACCATAAAGTACTTGCTGTGTCCTATTTGTAAGCCATGCAGCTATCCATTTTATCAAGATTGCATCAATGCCTAGTTGTTCTAGTTTATTGATCAGTATTTTGTGTATGACCCTATCAGATGCTGAACTAAAGTCTTTATAAATTACATCACAGCACACAATTTTTCATTTATAGCTGTTATTTCATAGTTATAGTATATCATGTTACAGGTGGTTATAGATCTGTTTCATCATATGCATGTTGACATATGGTTTCCAGTCCTGATCTTTCAAATTCTGACAGTAATTTATCCAAAATAACCGTATCTATTATTTGTCCACAACATGAAAGTAAACTTACATGTTTGTATGACTCTGGGTTGGTCCCATTGCCCTTTCCCTTAAAGATTGATTTAACAAGTACATATCTTCAGTCTTGGGGTATCACCCCATACTTAAATAAGCCAATGAATAAAAGATATAATGGTACTATAAATTCATGCTGAAGTGTTCTCAAGTCATTATTACTTATTCTGCCTCCTCCCTGTCCTTTGTTTAGGTATAGTCTGCATGGTTCTTTTTTTAATATAATATAATTTAATTTCAGTATTTAAAGTTACCTGGATGTTACTAGGACAATTTATCACCCACTTTATGGAGCCGAACAGCTTCACATAAAATGTTCTAAATATATCTATAACCTGTTGTTTTTGAGAATAAATTTTAGAATGTACACATAGTTTATATAGTTGTGTGTCATTACATCAATCACATCTTATAGATCTATAAAGGGTTTACTATTATGCTTGATATCTTTATTTTTTTTCTTGATTTTGCACACTGTGTTTAATTTGTATGCCCTGCTTGTTTAATTCAATTTTCAAAGTTATAGTTTGACCTCTTTTTCATATCTTATATTTTTGCCTCTTATCTTAATCATGTATCTTGTTCTTATGGAAATTTACCTTCCTGACCTTGCCTGCCTAGAGTCTGATATTATTATTTTTTTCTTTTTTCTTTGCAGTCAATTTTAAATTCAAAACTTGCCACATTCCTTCTGCAGTTTTTCCACTGAACACATAACTCCAAGCAGTTTTACATAGAATTATAACCTGAATGACCCTTTAGATTTTTCCCACCTCAGGAGGTCGGACAGACTGAGGAACAAGGGGCCTGTCCAATGCAATTACAATCAACGGAAAGGGGGTCACAGGGGATGGTAGTGATAGAAATATTAAATGTTGGTCTTAACATTTATAGTTACAATGATTTTAGGATTTTTTAGCTATAGTAGTGTGGATGTACAGATAGGTCACTTCAGTTTGTTTTCAAAGGGTTTTAAGTTTATTCCTAAACGGAAAGCCAACATTAGTAAATTGATCGTTAATTTGAAATGTTTTATTAGAAAGAAAAATCTACAATTATTATTTAATGGTAGAGAAGGAATAGGCAGAACACCCAGCCTTTTAACTAGAAAAAGTACATACAACCCCCCCCCCTTGCACCCACAGTTGAGGAATTTCAAAAGGGTATTGGAAAAATGAAGTTAGACAAGTTGTTAAAAAATAATAAGATTACACCTAATTTAACTAGGGGGAAAACAGATTTAATGTATGATCTTAGGAATAATTCCTCCATTAGGGTCATGAAACCGGATAAAATGGGTGAGGTTGTTTGTATGGATAGTATTATTTACGTTGGGAAGATGATGGCTTTATTGAATGACATTACCAAATATTGTAGAGTGTCTATTAACAAAATTAATGTAGCTTATAAAAAAATGTCTTTAGTTTTAAATGATTTACTTTTAGAAGGTCTTATCGACATTGACACATATAATTTTCTACATGTACCTAAACCAAGGGTCTCTGCAATTTTTGGTATACCCAAGGTACATAAGGATACTGGTAACCCACCGCTTAGACCTATTGTGTTGGCTGAGGGATCTGTGACAGCCCCTTTAGCCAAGTATGTAGATGTAAATCTGAAAGAACTTTCTTTGGCCATTAAATTTAGCCTTAAAGACTCCTGGGAATTTCTTGGTGAGGTGAAAAATGATTTGTATAGTGATAAGCTTATATTTATTACTATCGATGTGGTAGATTTGTTTACCACTATACCACACTTACAGGGGTTAGACAGGATCAAGGATGTTTTAAGTGAATATAACAGCCTGTCTTTTACTGATTTTTGTACTTGCCTTGTTTTAATGGATTTGGTTTAAAAAACAGTTATTTATTTTTTGAAGGAGAATTCTTTAAGCAGTTTAAGGGGTGTTGCTATAGGCGCTCATTGTGCCCCCACTTTTGCAAATATTGATAAGTTGCCCAATCTCGCCTTCATTCTTGCTGGATGGGTTCGGAGCCGATCCTTGGCTCCAACTTGGCCACTTACTATAGCTCGGGAGCTCTTTACTGGCTCAAGGCTACCCCTTATCCCAGAATGCCCAGCGTCACCTACCCAGATCTCGTTTGCTGCTTTAGCTGCGAGGTTGCGTCAATACTGGCTCAGGCTTAGTGTAATTTTTTTCTCTATTTAAATTCAAATAATTTGCTTTAAAAATTACTATATTTTTCTCTTACAGTAGTTTGTAAGTTTATTTTATTGTAAACCCCTTATCTCATCCTTGTGGTGTTTTCTGTGCTGTGTTGGCCATCGCCCTTTAGTCGCTAGGCCTTCTGTTATTCCCTGAAATTGTTTAACTTAGAGAGTTCTCCCCCTCCCTTAAGGACAGCCATTTAAGTTAGAGGCTCTCCTTTAAGGTCTTTATTAATATAATTTTTAGTTTACTATTGTAGTGTGTTTTTTTCTGGTACTTCAAAATGTCTAAGGAGGTTAAAACCTCAGGTTTTAAAAAGTGTGACTGATGCTGTCAGAAGATGTCTCTGACAGATGGGCACACTAGTTGTGTTTACTGCTTGGGGGCTCTGCACCTGCAGGACTCTTGTTCTATTTATCATGCCTTTAGTCCAAGGGTCCTGCAGGAGTGGAAAAACAAGCTTATCCTCCGTGGATTGTTAAAACAGGATTCTCTGGCTAAAGCATCTCAGCCAGTGAAACCTTTGAAACCAGTCATGCCATTGACTCCATGTTCGGAACCGACCTGTGAGCTTGACAAACCAAGTATGTTGGTGCCCTCTGGCACCGACAAGACTACTCCTCCTTCAGCTCCAACTGTTACTTTGGAGCTGTCTCAGAGCCACAAATGAGCTAGGTCTTCTTCATTGGAGCCAATTTGCTGGGTGCCACAATCACCCTTACTTCAGAGCAAGGCTGATCATCACTCTTCCCACTCCTCTCGATCCTCGAGGTTATCGGATCAGGATGTGGAGAGAGTGGTCAGTAGGTTGTTGAAGTCACAGGCCCTTGCTAAATGCTTTCAAGCCTGCCTCAACAGGCTTCGGCTCCATCTGCTACAATTTTGATTCCTCCTCCGACTATGCTTAGTTCAGAGCCGGAGTCCATAGATGCTGCGATAGTGGTTCCTTCGGATCTGATGACATCCTCTTCGGCTCCGATGCTGGCTCCGATTACCTCGGCTATTCTTCCCATCGAGGTATCTGGGCACTGAAGCTCTCTAGTTGGCTCCGGGGGGAAGTGGCATTGGACCCTTGTCCGACCCCTCTCTCCCTCTCGGAGCATCAGCTCAGCTGAGCTCAGCTCCCACATTGGCCTTAGAGTCGTCGCCCTCGGCACAGAGTGGGATTCCTGTCTCTTCAGAGCTGGAGCCCTCTTTGTGTCGAGATCTTGATGCCTTTGAGGTCATGCAGAGAGTGCTGTCCCCACAGACGGCCCCACTATCGGTTCCATCGGCTCCGTCCTCCTCGGTGCCTGTGACAACCTCTGCTCCTCCTCCAGCCCCAAAGCATAGAGAATCTATGCCTCAGGACACCCCATTGGGTGAACTATCTTCTTCCGAAACCAACCCAGAGCATTCTGAGCAGGCTTTCTGGAAGAAAAAGTGCAAGAGGAAGCACCAAGACTCCCCTGCATCTGTCACCTCAGATACAGACATGGATGAATCAGAGGGGGTCCCCAAGGTCCCCCTCTGAAGATGTTTCCTTTTCGGACATCTGTGAGATTTTCAGACAGAGGGGTAGCTTGACTTCCCTAGTCCCCGCCGAGAATGAGTCTGTATACCTGGACGCATTTGGTTCTCGACCTTCCACCTCCTGGGTGTCTCTGCCTTTTGATCCGCTCATGTTTGTAGTGTCTCAAAAGGATTGGTCAGCTCCAGATTCCATGGAACCTGTCCTGAGGAGACCCAATAAATTTATCACAGCTCCCCAAGACAAACAATTCTTGACTAAAGGTGTCCCAGTTGATACCAGGGTGGTAGCAGCAGCCACAAAGAGAGAGTTAGCTGAAACCTCCTCATCTGACCATCCACCGAATAAAGACTCTCATACAATGGACAGATATAGGAAGCAAATGTTTTCATCAGTGACCTTCTCCCTTAGGACCCTGAACTATCTTTCCCATTTTACTAGGCTTCAGAAGGATCTCCTAAAAGAGCTTGGAGATACTCTGCAAGATCCCACAGCTGAGGGAACTTCAGCCAAGGTAACTACCCAGCTGGCAACTCTTAATTCAATAGTCAACTCCTCCATGAGGCTTATTTCATACGCAGCCAATGGAGTGAGTAGAGCTGCAGGAACAGGAGTGGCTCTTAGGAGACATTCTTGGCTGCGGCTGTGTCAGTTTGTGGAACCTTTCAGAGTGTCCTTCACCAATTCCCCCTTTGATGGCTCCTCTCTCTTTGGGCCTCAGGTGAAAGACACACTTGCTAGGTGCCAGCAGGCAGGCAAGACACTGTCTGATGTCGGAGTCCGTTTTTCCACTCCTACCAGACCATACCCAAATGGTCAGAAGGGTGGAAAGGTGTGGTTTGGAAAATCCCAGGGACCCTTGCCTGATGTACGTGGTGAATTTTCTCCCAGGAGCAGAGGGGGAAATAATAACAATGGCAGATGCCGCCCTTGTGGCAGAGGGGGTCCGCAAAATCAGGATGACAGAGATACGTTCTCTTCCAAACCCTATCAACATCCCTGAAGGGATGCCTGACTGCTCAACTATGGAGGTAGTCAGGGGAAGGCTTTCATTGTACCCAATCACCTGGCAAAATATTACAAAAGACAAATGGGTACTATCCATTAAATCCAGAGGTTACAAAATTCCCTTCCATTAACCCCATTTTGTTTTAAAAAAATCCATCCCAGATGTTCCACCTAATCTAAGGGATCAGGAAGTCACAGAAGTTTCAATACTGCTAGAAAAAAGAGCCATCCAGGAAGTCCCCGGAGACCAAGTAGGATCCAGAACTTACTCAAGATTATGTTTAGTGCCCAAAAAGACAGGGGACTGGAGGCCAATTCTGGATCTCAGCAGGTTTAACAAATCTGTACAAAAGAAAAGTTGTGGATGGTAACACTGCAGTCCATTCTCCCCTTTCTGGGTCAGGACAATTGGAAGTGCTCCATAGATCTTCAGGACGCGTGCTATTATATTAAAATGGACAGACGGTCCAGGAGATTTCTATGCTTCTGGCTAGGGGCCAGTCATTACAAATTCAGAGCTCTGCCCTTTGGTCTCACCACAGCCCCCAGGGTGTTCATCAAATGCATGGCAGTAGTCACGGTTCACCTGAGACATCTAGGATTCCAGGTGTTTCCTTATCTGGACTACTGGCTCCTCACTGCTACCACCAGGCAACAACTTATAAAGGCACAAGATTACACCATCACATCCTGTGATTAACTAGGCATTACAATAAACTTCGAAAAATCTGCCTTGTTGCCCTGTCAATCTATTACATACATAGGAGCAGAGCTAAACACAAGAAAAATGATTGTGAAATTGCCTCAGGAAAGAGTTTTCATTATTCAAAAACAGGTGTCACTTCTCCTGAGGAGCAAAAGGATTTAAGTCAGATATGTTCTTCAAGCTCTAGGGTTCATGGCAGCAGCCATTCTTCTACTTCCCTTAGCACGCTTTCACATGAGAATCCTTCAGTGGCTTCTTTTCACACAATGGTCCTTCCAGGAATTACCCATGTCTCACATGATGCTAATTACGAAATCTTCCAAAAGACACCTTTCCTGGTGGGTGGTCTCCCCACTAGTTACTCAGGGCAGACCTTTCATGGAATCCCATCCGGTTGCCACAGTGACCACGGATGCTTCCCTGATAGGGTGGGGAGGCATTATCTAGGGAAGACAGTCCAAGGCACTTGACAACCTCACGAGTACCACCTGCACATCAATATCCGGTAGATGACAGCGATGCTCCTAGCGTTACAAGCTCTTCAAGACTCTCTCCCTGCCGGGACTATTGCAGTACAGACGGACAATATGTCAGTGATTTGGTACATCAACAAACAGGGCAGAACCAGGTCTTACCCCTTGTGCCAAGAGAACCTCAGACTGTGGCAATGGGTGATTTCCTCCCATCATTTTCTGACAGCAATGCATATCCCTGGGACATCCAACGTAATAGCAGACAGGCTCAGCAGGACTATCCTCATGCCTCACTAGTGGTCTCTGAAACAGGAAATTTTGGATCTTATTTTCCGAAAATTGGGCCAGCCTTGCTGCAATCTCTTTGCCTCTCTCTTCAACAACAAATGCAGCAGCTACCTCTCCCTTGTTCCTCCTCCAGGTCTGACACCTAGGGACGCTCTAGTCCATGATTCGCCTCAGGGACTCCTTTATGAATTTCCCCCTTTCCCCTAATTCCAAAAGTCATTCAGAATGCAAAATAATTGGGTTGCAAAATGATCCTCATTGCCCCCCTATTGGCCTCAACAGATTTGGTTTCAGTTCCTTCACCCCCACCTTCTAGCCCAGCCTTGGATTCTGAACCCAGTACCAGACCTCTTGATTCATCAATCAGATGGGCTACACCATTCCCTCCAATCTCTGAAGCTCACAGCTTGGTTACTCCACTTCCAGTCCTAGCCAGTCTCCCCAATATTTGCCCAGCAGTGCGTGATATTATTGTTTCCTCTCATAAGACAAATACAAGGAAAGTCTATGCTAGCAAATGGAAAAGATTCTCTTACTAGGCAGAATCCAGGAATTTAGATTCTTTTACAGCTCCTGTACACAAGATTTTGGATTTCTTAGCAGAACTGTCTCATTCTGGTGCAGCGGCTGCTACCATCAGAGTACAACTAGCTGCCATTTCAAATTTTCACGTCGGAGTTTCTAACTCCAGCATAATGTCTCACAAACTCTGTAAGGCCTTCATGAGAGGTACATCTCTACTTATACCCCCAATGAAAGAGCCCCTTCCAACTTAGGATCTCAAATTGGTTCTGGCCTCCTTGATACTGCTACCCTTTGAACCAGCAGCATCACATTCCTTGAAATTTCTCTCTTGGAAAACTCTCTTCCTAGTTGCTATTACTTCTCCCAGACGTGTTTCAGAACTTTATGCAGTATGTGTTCGCCCTCTGTACCTAGTTTTTCACAAAGACAGAGTTTCTCTGAGAATCATCCCATCTTTTCTACCTAAAGTTTGTTCAAAATACAATTTGAATCAATCCATTGAACTTCCTGTCTTTTCCCCTAATCATTCCAACAAGGCATAATACAGATTACACCAATTGGATGTGCATAGATAACTGCATTTCTATCTCCATAGAAATAAAGAGATGAGAAAATCAGATCAGTTGTTCCTTTCATTTGCTAACAACAAACAAGGCCTTCCAGTTTCTAAAGTAACATTGTCAAAATGGTTATCAGACACCATAGCCCATACCTACCATTTGTGACAAAAAGATCTTCCAGCAAAACCCAAAGGTCATTCAACCAGGTCAGTGGCTACTTTGGTAGCATTCCAATCTAGATTGCCCATAGATTCAATTTGTGCAGCAGCTACTTGGGCCAATCCTCATAAATTCATTTCTCATTATAAAGTAGATGTGGTCTCCCGGGCCAGGGCTTCCTTTGGTTCCACGGTTCTGAAGAGTCTGATCCAATGAGCCACCCAGGATTGAGGTGCTAGGGACGCTGTCCCATCCAGCAAGAATGAAGGCGAGATTGGACAACTTAACATAAAGAAGTTATGTACCTACCATAACGTCCCATGTTAGTTGTCCTTCATCTCGCTTTCCTTCTTGCGTCCCTCTCTTCTTCCCCCTTCCTCGAGGATTGAGAGGAGTTTCTCAATGGTTTCACTTGCTAATTTGTTTTATTAGTTGCTTCCCAAGCAAACCATGACAATTAACTATATATCCAGGTTTATTAATGGATTATCTTCTATAATTATGTCTAGTGTGAGCTATCTCAAATGAAATATGGGTAGCTGACGCTGGGCATTCTGGGATAAGGGGTAGCCTCGAGCCAGTAAAGAGCTCTCAAGCTATAGTAAGTGGTTGAGTCGGAGCCGAGAATCAGCTCCAAACCCATCCAGCAAGAAGGAAGGCATGAAGGACAACTAACATGGAACGTTATGGTAGGTATATAACTTCTTTTTCTATCGTATTGGGAGAAGGAATTTATATTCAAATTAGATTATGTTGGTTGTTGGAATCTCTATTGTCATTTTTTAGATGATATTTGTATCTTTTGGACCAATACCGAAGAAAACTTTTTGGAGTTTTTTACTATTCTTTCTGCTACTACTGAATTTTTAAAGTTTACTTATAATATTAATTATGATGAAATGCATTACTTGGATATTTGTATTTGCAAAAATGGAGGGACTTTTAAGCCAAAGATTTTTAGAAAGGATACATTTTCTAATGCGTATTTGCACTATAAGAGTGTGCACCCTTTTTATCGAAAAAGAGGACTTGTAAAGGGTCACTTGGTCCATATTTGTCGGATGACTTCGAATGATACTGATTATATTAATGAATGTGAAAATGTACTTAATATGTTTAGACTTGGGGGATAGCCTGAGGATTTATTGGAATCAGTTAGGCGGGACGTATATTTCAGGCTAGGGTGACAAAATTTGCTCCTATACTAGGTACTGGAGGAAATAACAATGATGTTCACGTAAATAGTACGAATGTTATAAGTAACACACATGAAGGAGCTTTAATTGTTAGTTATGACGGGGATTCTGGCATGGTTAGAAAAACAATTGAGAGGGAATGGGACAAATTTTCAAGTATCTCGGATTTGAATATTCTTTTTGAACAACCCTTAAAGTGGACTTATAGGAAGCGGCTCAATATTAAGAATGTTTTGGAAGGTAGGGGTAGTGGTGGTAGAGATGTTCAACAAAAGAGAAGTGGTACATTTAAATCCGGGTGCTATCCTCAGTGTTGTTATATAAAAGAAGGAAATAGGGTCTACATAGAGGCAAGAGACAAATTTATTTATGTTAAAAGATATGGGAATTGTAATTCAATAGGATTAGTGTATGTAACTCTGTGTAACAAATGTCAGACATTTTACTTAGGAAAAACTGAGAGGAAATTAAACCTCAGGATGTACGAACATAGTTATGACATTAAGAGAAAAGTATTAACGAATGCTTTGTACAAACATACTTTGACATGTTTGGGGGCCGAATTTTATTTTTTCATAGTAAAAATAGTTGACCCGGATATTAGGGGTGGGCCTTGGGAGACCAGGTTAGAGTACCCCGAACCATTTTTGGCAAATTGCTTTAGAAGCAAATAAAGCGCCTAGTTTAAATGATATGGTTTCCCTGGCACCGGTATTAAAATTAAGAGCAGCAAAATTGTGAAGTTATTTTATAAATAGGGCCACTAGATGGCATTAATTGACTATGAACAATATTCCCTATTGGTATGATTTGCACATATATATATATATATATATATATATACACACACACACACATATATATATATATTCATTTATATTGTTTTATTAATATATATTTATTCTCTATCTACTTTATTATGTTTTTATCACTGACTTTTTATATGGTTATTACAAGGTTTTTATATGTACATTTTTGATACGCACAACTTATATTTATATTGGTTGGATATGTGTTTTTAATTGAATGACAGGATTTTAATTAGTTAATTGATTTATTGGAATGTGATTATGAAGT
The DNA here is from genome assembly GCF_019279795.1 of Protopterus annectens. NCBI lineage: Eukaryota > Metazoa > Chordata > Ceratodontiformes > Protopteridae > Protopterus > Protopterus annectens. Next base: position 404,182,904 of record NC_056751.1, on the reverse strand, counting down.
ATATAAATAGTGTGATGTTCTTATTTTGCTCTTTCTGATGAATCGCGGTGATCAAGTTAGGTGTTAAAATATTTTTTATATTTTTTATTGTACTGCTTGGATTTCGTGTTTGTGTGGACTTTATTAAACTGTGTTTTGGACTTCTTGTGGCTCCTTCCAGTGTGCTTTTTTTGTTTATTAGTTGTTGAAATATCTAGCAGCAACTTAACCTTTATAACCCCATTGTCATTGTATATCAACAGTGGCAAATCTTGACTTGAAGTAACAGTCATCTCCTTAGGAACACAATATCTAGTATGTTCTGTTCCCTGGTAGACTCTTTTTACAGTTGTTGCTTAACACATTTTGTCAATAATTTACTTACTAATGTTGTTGAAGCCATATTATTCCAGTTGGTTTCTGTTAAATTTAAGTCTCCAGCCACTATTATGTTTTCTTCCTGTGTTTCATGCAAGAACTGCATAAATTCCTGTAGGTCATCAGCACTTAACTTTGGTAGTCTATACACTCCAACAGTTGTTATATGTTCCAGGGTTGTCTTAATTTTATTTATTTATTTGTGTATTTATTTATCCTTTTGTTGACCAGTTTAATCCCACTAAATTACTAGCCTCTGTTCAGGGGATATCCGAGGTGGTATTTATACTACTAGAGGAAATTTAGCCACGGTATTGCGTAACTTCCCCACCTGTCGTTGTTGTAAGTGGGACCCATTTTGCATGAGAACTTCCTATTTCAATACCAGGTGCAGAGGTGACCTGGAGAAACAGGGATGCAGATGGAGAGAGAATTAGATAATGGAGTAGTGAGAGAAGTGGAGGAGAAAGCCACTACTGAGACTGGAGAATGCATGCAGAATTCTGAGGAGATGTTTCAAGAAATCTGTTTGATGGAGAAGAGTTGGCAAATTATGGCTGTAGAATTACAACCCTCCACTACATTGCAAACGATTATGATAAAAAGGGTTTATGGACTGCTAGATGGAATTGTAATATTGTGTTAAAAATAGAAAGAGAAAAAAATTATACATATACCAAGCATGATAAATCTGGAGGGGAATAGGGGTGTTTGAAAATACTGGGGACAACCCCAAACATGTTTTTTATGGAAAAGAAGGACATTTGATAGGTAACTGTGATAAAAGAAAATGTATTTGTGGGGAAATGGGACATGGTGCAAAAATGTGAATTGAAATGTTACAAGTGTAATGAAATTTGACATTTATGGATGGATTGTAAAACTGAAAATAAGAGTAAGAAAAAAGAAAGAGAAAAAAATGAACAAAGAGAATACATTTTAGAAAGAGAGAAAAAAATTAGATAAGAAAATAATAAAAGGACATAGAGGAAGGCATTGAAATAAATGATGAAGAAGTAGTAAAAGAATAAAAGAATTATATTGGTAAAAGGTTAAAAGACAGAATATAAAATTTAAAGAGACAAGTACAAATAAAAAAAAGAAAGGAAATGGATGAAAAAGAATATCTACAGATAATGGTTGGGGTTGGTATAATGATTAAGGTGTTTGACTCACAGACAGAAGGTACAGTGTTTGATTTTCACCTTTGGGAGGGAAACTAACTAGGCTTAGAATGGTCCATTAAAGCAGCTGGCCTAGTAATTAGCTATGAACTTATGAAACCATGAATCAAAAGAAAAGGGAAAATGAAAAAAAAATAGAGTGTTTTATGTAGATGTGAATAGTATAAAAAATATAGGAAAATGAACAGGAATTTTGGAATGGTGTAATACATGTGATACAGATGTAATTATATTAGATGGCACACAACTTTTAACAAATGAAGAAAGATTACAAAGAGAGAAACTATGGGGAGGAAAGATAATCTGGAATTTGAGAAATTAGAGATGTTCTGGAATAGCCATATTCTGTGAAAACACAATAAAGATATTAGATGTAGAGTTAGCAAAAATGGGTAGATTAACCACTGTAGATTTATGAAAAGAACAAATATATATAATTATACCATTGTATGCTTATCCTTATTGTAAAGAAAGAGAACGCTTATTTAATCAGATTTTAGACTATGTAGTGATAAGTATGAATATCATAATAACAGGAGACTTTAATTGTGATTTAAGAGGCAAGCATAAAAAGAAAGGAAATGATATAAGAAAAATATTAGAAGTTATAAGATGTGGTAAAACTTTGGGACAAAAATGTATGGACTTACACAAGGGATGTGTATAGAACTGAAATATATGTTTATAGTATCAGAAGGTTTACTTATGGGAGACATGAGGTGGTTGAAACAGGATTTTCTGATCATTTTACAATATGGCTAGAAATAAAGGAAACAAGGAATATATAAAAATAGGCAAATGATTAAAAAGGATAAATGAGAAAGCATGGAATGCAGAAGGAAAGAGATTAGTAATATAGTTATGGAAGGATCATATTAGTAGGAGAACATTTTATAAAAAAATTGGTCTGAATGGTGGATGATAGTTAAGGAAAAATATAAAAATGCTTTTTTACAGCGGCAATATGAATACAATTCAGTGGGAAAAACAGCACAATATTTATTTGTTTTATTTATTTATTTATAATTTGTTTACCAGGAAAGTCTGACTTGGAACAAAGACAATTTTCAGTGGAGGCCGGGGGAGAAACACTCTAGATGCAGGTCTTTGTAATGTGGGAAGAAACCATAGTACCTGGAGAAAACCCACACGAATGCAGGGAGGACATGCAGACTCTGCACAGAAGGCAGTCCAACCAAGAATCGAACTGGAGAACCTCTTGCTGTGAGGCGACAACAGTACCGCTGCACCACTGCACCATCTGATTATATAAATAATACAAACCTGAATAAATAAAACAAACCTGTCTTTTCTGGAGAACATATAAATTGTCGTTCAGAAAAAAGGCTTATTTGGTAAATTCAGTACTGATGGGAAAATAACTTACTTAGCAAGTGTATTCAGGGAATATTCTTGGGCTAGGCTTATAAAGGCTCCAGGGCCGTTAGCCTACTACACACCTATGAACCTATGTTTCCAACAGTATGTGAAAAGGAATTATTGCAGATAATGTTTTCATTTATATGGAGCTGTAGGTTAAACCCAGTAAAAACAGGAGTTTTGTATGTAAATAAAGAAGAAGGAGGTTTAGGGCTAATTAGCACAGTAGTATATTTATTAAATTTGTACAAAGTGTTAAAGTGGATAAATGAAAAAGATGAGACAGTAGTAAACTGTTATAAATATAAGTAAGATAAATTTTTGGGTATGATAAAAAAAGAGAAAAAGTTTGTATACATGAAGAAATAAAACGTTACTATGAAAAAAACAATTTGTGGAAAATAAAAATTGATGATATAGGAAAAGAAAAGTGTGGTATAAAAATGTAATGAAAAAAAAACATTACTATGTAAAACCATGGGAAAATCTAATAGATAAAAAAAATTAAGAAACATACACTTTAATAAATGGCATTCTTCTTCAAAATCAGCATCATGACTAACTATACGAGCTGCCATCACTAACTGGCCTTTAATAACGGCCTGTTTCTGGTGATAAGGGTGACAGCTCGAAAAATGAAGAAAATAATTTGAGTATGTTGCTTTCCTATGAATTTTTGCTAAAAAGCTTTTAGATACAAGATCTTTTGATAACCACATATCCAAGTAAGCAATACCTTCCATACTAAATGTGGAGGTAAACTTCAAAAACTGGGTCGTGCCATTAAAATGATTCACTACCATATTGGATGCTTATGTTTTTGCACCGTGGTTATCCTGAAACATTGATCAATGACCTTGTAGAAGAAGTCACGAATAAGAGAGCAAGATGTATGTATAAGCCAATTTTAGGCATTAGACACACACAGATGCAACATGTAGTGAACTTGGAGCCTGTTGTGGGTAACATGGATAACAATGATGTTAAACAGACTATTCAGGGCCCTATGTTCATCACTACTTACAACATTGATAGTAATGTTTGTATAAGTATTATTCGAAAGAACTGGGCCTTATTTAGAAGTGACTCAAGTGTGTTTTCTAGGATGGGTGAACAGCCGCAAGTGATTTATAGGAAAGCTAAAAATTTAAAGGCATTTTTTGAGCAGCATCAACGTTTACTCCCTAAAATTGTTGGGATGTATAAATGTCAAGCATGTAATTATTGCAAATATATAATGGAATCCAACAGATTTAGAATTCACGACACCCATTTTAGTCTAAAATGTAGGGTGAACTGTAATTCTAAAATGATTGTTTATTTAGCCCAGTGCCAGGTTTGTCCCGCTTTCTACATTGGAAAAATGGAGAGGAGACTCCGTGATCGAATGTATGAGCATGTTTATGCTATTAATAAGAAAAAGTCAGAAAATGCATTGGCTAAGCATATATTAACCTGCCCTGGGCATAGCTTTAAATTTTTAGTGATAGATCAAATTTCTCACGATGTTAGGGGTGGTCCTGCACCCCTTAAGTTAGAAGAATTAGAGCTATTATGGCAGATAAGATTAAATGCCTACAGTTTTCCGGGCCTGAATGAATGCTGCTCTGTTAGCAGCATTCTAAAACTTAAAAGCTTAAAAAGATGATGTGAAGGTTATTTATCCATTTTAATATGGATTTTGAATATTTTTAGTGTTTTTGAATCTATGTTGGTATGTATTCTCATACATTGTATTGATTTGTTTTCGTATATATTTATTCCTTTATTTTTTAACTATTTTGTTAGTCATATGGTTGAGTTTAGGTAAGCTGTAAGAAGATGGTAGTATTTCTTTAACTGTGAGCATTTTCTTCTTTTTTCTTTCAATGAGTACTAATTAATCTTTTAATTAGGGTGTGTATATACTTGACCTGTCTGAGATGATACTTTTGTCTGAATAAGTTTGTTAACTGTATCAAACGAAAAGCGCTTAACAGGATGAAAATTTAGTATGACTGTAAGGAAAATTATGAATATGTGCAAATATATTTGCATATTTACATATCTGTACATTTGTAAATATTTGTAAATATGTAAATACGTTGTAAATAAGAGTTCTTTTTTTGTATATAATTAAAGGAGCCCTACTCTTTGTGAGGTGATCACTAGGTAGCATCAGGGGGCTGTTACCACTAATCACTAAATCTAAGATGGAGGCTGTGAATGGAGAGGAGCTGGAGAAGGCGAAAAAAGAAATTGTAATTCACTGGAGAAAATATGATCTGATGTTGTCAATTTTTATTCCATGCTCAAATGATGGTTTCACATCCGAGGTGTCGGATCCAAATTGGCCATTTGTAAAAGCTCATGGCATTCCAAAACTCTCAAGCTTCTCCCTTACCCACAATGCATCCTCCCCATTACCTCAAATCTTGTTTGCTGCTGTTAGGTGAAAGATGTGGTTATTCCATTCTTGAGCAATTGTGATAGATAAGCATGATATTTATGGTTATTCTACTTTAATTTTTCTTAAACTATCTTGAATTTCTCTACCTTTGTACTAGCATACTCTAGATACTATCATTAGTATCTATTTCTCTGCCTTTTTCTCTCTCTCCCTTACCTGCTACATTTAACATAGCCTTACTACCTTCCTAGGCAGTCCTTTTTTTCTCCCCTTACTTATTTAAAAAAAAAAAAAAAAATATATATATATATATATATATATATATATATATATATATATATATAAGGTTGTCTTCCTTTCATATGTTGTTAAGCCTTTCTGCAGTGTTATTTACAGTTTTTCCTGTACAATATTTTAACTGTTGTTATCATGGCTGAAAAAGAGAAAACATCAGCAGGTTTTAAAAAGTGTGGGAAATGCAGTCAAAAGATTCCCTTTTCTGACACTCACACTCTGTCTACTGCCTTGGCCCCCTTCATCTGCAAGACAGTTGTGTGATCTGCCATTCCTTTAATCTCTGAGCTTTGATAGAATGCAGGAATAAATTGATCTGGAAGGACCTTTAACCGTCTTCTTTTGGTGATGCCATTTCTGGAGAAACGTTCAAAAAGTTGCCTAAATCATCTCTGAGCTCTTCTTCGGATCTAAAAGTTTCTATAGATCATCCAAGAAAAAGAAAATTAAGTTGTCAGATCTGCTCCCCTTTGATCAGACACAAGTAATAAGTATCTCTTCAGATCAGATGGCTTCTTCGGATCCAAGGTCTCTGAAAACAAAGGATTCATCAGTTCTGAAGACCTCCGATTCTCCAACAATATTGAACACACTGCCTAGGACAAGGTACTCATCATCTGTGGATCCTGTCCCCTCAAGAGTGCCTTCTCCTTTTCTTTACAAACCAGACTCTCCCTCCAGGCAGTTCTCTCGCTCTTCTATGAGCCTCATAGTAGAAGATTTGGAGAGGGTAGTGAGAGAGATGCTTTCAGCACAGAGCCTCCCAGTTGTTTTGGCTCCTACCCTTTTGGGACAGGAATCCCTTATATCTAAACTCCACCTTTAACTCTTCCTACTCTGACTCCCTCTGCGGGTTTGGAGCTGTTGGATCTGTCATCCAGGCCCATCTTCTTAATGTCTGAAGATCGACATATCCTCAGATCAGAAGTTTGCTCTAAGCTCCTCCACACTATTGGATCTGGAGAACTTTTGGAGCCAATTCTTCCCTGTTGGTTCTAAGGTTTTTCAGTTGACTCAGAGGGCTTTGGAGACATCTCTGCACCTCGGAGCTTTGTCAAGGGTTAGTTCAGCTCCAACTTCTGCCTCAAGGTGGGAAAAGGGATTAGAAAGCCCTTTTTTCAGACCTAGATTCCTATCCTTCTCTGAGAATGTCAGCCTTTAGGACCTTGAAGAGAGCCCTATCAGCTTCCCTGACACAGGTGGGTCCTATCCCCTAGCTTTCATATCTCCCCCTGCTCTGCATCAGGAGTCTCAGCTAACCCTTCCATAGAGACAGCCAGTACCAAAATCTCAGGACACCCAATTGGGTATTTCTACTTCTACTGATACCTCTCCAGATTATCCCACTGAAGATGTCCCTTAGTAGAGGACATGTAAGAGGAAGCATCTGGATTCCACTGAATCCATCACCGAACAAACAGATTTTGAGGAGGGCAAATGATCCCCACAGTCGCCTCCTGCAGACATCTAGTTCTGAGACATCCCTCAAATCCTAAAGCAGAGAGGTGGCTGGAAGCCCAGCAATCCTTTGTCGGAGGAATATGGGTTCCTGGAGGCATCTGGTACTGTCCCATCTGTGTCTTGGGTGATTTTGTCTGCCAACAAGCTCCTCAAATTGGTCTCTTGGCAGGCATGGAAGGAGCCTGACTCCACTGAGCCCTTACCAAGGAAGCCTGATAAAATTATGACCACTCTGGAAGACAAACAGTTCTGGTCCAAAGACCCCCCTGTTGATGCCATGGTCATAGTAGTGGCCACCAGGAAGGAACTAAAGCTGATGAAAGTTCCTCTGTTCATCCCCCTGACAAGGAGTCAAGGGCCATAGACAGGTTTGAGACGTATGCCCATGCTTCAGGACCTTCTCCTTGAGGTCCCTGGACTACATCGCACATTTCACCAGATTACAAAGAAATCTGATAAAGGAACTCTCGAATACCCTTGCAGGAACCATGTCTGAGGAGGTGAAGGAGTCAGTCACCTCTTAGCTGGTGACCCTTCAATCAGTATCAAACTCGTCCATGCAGCTTATTTCCAATGTGGCAGAAGGAACCTCAAGGGCAGTGGGTTCAGGCATAGCCATCAGGAGACACACCTGGATGCGCTTGTGTGAATTCGCTTAGCCTTTTAAGTCTATACTCATCAATGTTTCGTTTGATGGCACATCTTTTTTTGCCCCAAACTAAAATACACATTGTCCAGGCATGAGAAGGATGGAAGACCCTTTCTGCCGTGGGTGTGCGTTTTTTTCCACCCCCTCAAGATCCTTTTTAAGGAATCATCGAGGAGTTGGAAAAATGTGGTTCAAGAAATTAAAAGGATCTTTCCAAGACACATGTGGAGGGTCTTCCCCCAGAGGCAGAGGGGGAAATCAAATGGTTGATGCTACCCTCATGGCAAAGGAGGCCTGCAACATCAAGGGTCCAGAGAATCTTTCTTTGGCAAACGCTCCTGAATGGAGGCCAGATTGTCTCCCTCTGGAGGCAATCAGGGGTCATTTGTTCCTGCACCAGAGTGCCTGGCTAGAGATAATAAAAGATACTTGGGTTAAGAGGATTGTATCCAGAGGGTATATAATTCTATTTTACCTTCCACCTCCAATTTCCAGATATATCCTGAATGCTCCACCCAATCAGGGGGATCAAGCAGCCATACAAATTCAAAAGCTGCTAGACAAAAAAGTCATCCAAGAGGTCCCCCCCAGATCAGAAGGGATCCAGAACTTACTCAAGATTATTTTTAGTGCCAAAGAAAACAGGGGACTGGTGACCAATTCTGGATCTCAGCAATCTAAACAAATTTGTTAAAAAGACAAAGTTCTGGATGGTCACAGTTCAATCCATTCTTCCATTTCTGGAAAAGAATGGATGTGCTCAATAGATCCCTAAAATGTTTACTATTATATAAAAAATAAACAGGCAAACCAGGAGATTCTTATGCTTCTGGCTAGGAGCCAGTCATTATCAGTTCCAAGTACTGCCCTTTGGTCTCACCACAGCTCCTTGGGTGTTTGTCAAATGTATGGCAGTGTTAGTAGTTCACTTTAGACTGCAAGGATTCTGTGTGTTTCCATACTTAGATGACTGGATCATTACTGCTCTGACCAGGCATCAACTCATTATGGCAACAGCAGAAGTCATCCACACTTGCATAAGGTTAGGAATAATCATAAATTTCGAGAAGTCAAATCTGGAGCCAACTCAAATTCTAGAATTCAGAGGCATTCTACTAGACACAAGGACAATAGTAGCCTCCCTTCCATTTTCCAGAGTTCAAACTTTAAAGTCACAGGTCAACAAGATACTTTGCAGTACCACAGTCTCAGCTCGCCTAGTACTACATGCTCTGGGATCAATGGCAGCAGCAATAACCCTTGTTCCACTAGCCAGATTTCACATGAGAATTCTACAATGGATGCTGGCATCTCAGTGGTCGATTCTTCAACTACCCTTGTCAGCCGCAATATGAATTACAAACTCATGCAAGAAAAGTCTGATTTGGTGGATCCAATCAGATCAGTTGCTACAGGTTTATATCATTTTTCCCCTCACAGACCAAGGCTATAGTGACCATGGATGCTTCCCATCTAGGGTGGGGGGGGGGTATTACCTGGGAAAGACAGTCCAAGGCATATAGTCCCCCAAAGAGGAAAATTTGCATATCAACATACAGGAGTTGAGAGCAGTGCTTTTAGCATTGCAAGCTTTTAAGGATGCTCTTCCATCAGGAATGATTGCCATTCAAACGGACACTATGTCAGTGGTTTGGTACACCAACAAACAAGGAGGAACCCCGTATGTTGAGAAGCACTAAGGATGTGGCAATGGACAATATATTCCAACTTCTTTCTCTTAGCAATGCATAATCCGGGGAAGTCCAGCATGCTAGCAGACAAGCTGAGCAGGTGCATACTGTTACCTCATGAATAGTCCCTCAATTAGAAAGTTTCGGATCAAATTTTCCTCAAATGGGTCCAGCCATGCTGCAACCTCTTTGCATCACCTCTAAACAACAAGTGCAGCAGCTAATTTGCCCTGACCCCCCACAGGGGGAGTCTCTGAGGGATGCTGTTCTCCATGATTCACCTCTAGACTACTTTACGCATATCCTCCAGTTTCCCTAATCTTGAAATTCCTTCAGAGAGCTGCCAGTTTAAAGACCAAAGTTATCCTCATTGCCCCCTTTTGGCCTCAACAAATTTGGTTTCCCTTCATGTGGCCTCACTTAGTTCACCAACCTTGGATTCTAGACCCAGCTCTGGACCTCCTGTCTCATCCAATGGACATGACACATTCGGACCTTCCAAGCCTCAAGCTGACAGCTTTGTTTGCCCAACTCCAATAATAGACAAACAATCAATGCTGTCTTTCTTCCCCTGTGCATCAGATCTTGCCATCTTCCCTTAAGCCAACCACTAGGAAAGTTTACGCTGGTAAGTCAAAAAGATTTGTACATTGCTCTATTCAAAAGCATATAGATCCCTTCTTGGCACCAGTTAGTCATGTGATAGAGTTCTTGGCACTGATTTTCAACCAAGGGGCCAGTTATTCAACAGTAAGAGTCCAATTAGCAGTAATTTCTAATTTCCACAATGGATTTGATGGCCACTTATTAGTTTCGTATAAACTATGTAAAGCCTTTTTGCATGTCACAATTCTTATTAAACCCCCTTTTAAAGATCCCACACTACTGTGGAATCTCAGCCTGGTACTGCATTCCTTGATTCTACCACCCTTTGAGTCTGCCCATGATTGTGACCTAAAATGTTAGTCTTGGAAGACCTTATTTTTACTTGCCATTGCCTTTGCGAGGCAAATTTCGGAAATTCAGGCATTGTTGGTGAAACCTCCAAATCTCATTTTTCATAAAGATAGAGTATCCTTATGAACTAATGCATCCTTTTTGCCCAAGGTAATATCACAAATCAACATCAACAAAGGAGAATATTTGTTGAACTTGCTAGATGTGCATAGACAGTTAAGTTTCTATTTTCATAGGGCAAAAGATACCAGAAAAACTAATCAGTTATTTGTATCATTTGCTGGATTGAAGTTGGGCACACCTCTGTCTAAAGTTGCCTTAGCTAAATGGCTTACTGACTGTATCTTCTTTATTTATAATAAGACTGAAATGGCTTTGCCTTACAAAGTATGGGCTCATTCTACCAGAGCTGTGGCTACCTCTGCAGTTTTCCACTCAAGAACTTCCATGGATTATATTTGTTCAGCAGCAACTTGGGCTTTCCTCCCACACCTTTATCTCTCATTATAAGCTGGATTTGGTGTCCAGAGGTAGAGCGTCTTTTCACTCAATGGTGTTCAGAAGTATCTTTCCTTGAATTCCACCCAGGGTTCTAAGTAGCTGGGGAGCCTGTCCCATCAGTTGAGGATGGAATGAAAACTGACAACATCAGATAAAAAGTTATGTACTTACCACAACGTTCCATCTGTGTTGTTGATTTTCATTTCCCCTTGATTCCCCTCCCACCAACCCCCAAAACATTTTTAGTTTTTTTCTAGAAGAGCAAGAGGATATAACTCTTGGGTTACATCCTTATGTCCTTATCAGCTCCAGAGGTGGCACTGCCCCTTCCTCTGTGAGACTGTCTTTTTTTTACACATACATGTATAAGTTATAAGAGAATGTCTTTCTTTAGTACTTGCAAACAAGATCAGGTAATGGGGAGGATGCATTGTGGGTAAGGGAGACACTCAAAAGTTTTGGATTGCCACGAATTTTTACAAGCGGCCAAGTCGGATCCGACACCTTGGATCCAAACTCATCAGGAAGATTGAAAATCAACAACACAGAATGAACATTATGGTATTTTTCGGATGAATATCATGGCATCAGGGAGTCTGTTTGACACTGTCTTAAGGCATAGTTTTAGACTTAGCACTTTCATTCTCTTTGATTAACAACTTCTTCAGAATCTAAAACCTTAAACTAACCCCCAGATTTAAAAATGGTAAGAAAATCATATTATCAGTATCGGCCAATTATTGTCTCCCAACAAATATACATTACTTTAAAGTTACAATGCTAAAAGCATTATTGCAAAACTGTTGCCAAGCGAGCTCAATATGAACAAAATATATAAAGAAATTGCAACAGACACAGACAAACCAAACAAATTTACTTGGTGAGATGTTTATGGAGAGGGGTTATCCAAGAGAGATGGTCCAGGAGGTTCTGGATGAAATATATAGAGGGTGGGGTACTAGATAAAAGGCTTTATTAGGAAAACCCTTGGATGTATTTGTTAAATTAAGAGAAAACAATAAGTACTAAAGGGCATGTGTAACTGAGTTTAATGGCTTTACAGGAACTTTTACAGATATTATAAAGGCTAATTGGAGTATACTTAAAACAAACAAAGAGTTGTATGAAGTGGTGGGGCATGAGCCTGTATTTTCCTTCAGGACTGGAAAGAATTTTAAAAGAGCAGTTGAACAACTGGATATATCTAAATGCTTAACAAAAAAGGCAACTAGTTCATGTGGTAACTGCAAGCAGTGTCCATATATTATTAAGGAAGACAGTGTATGTTTACAAAATGGTTTGAATAGTAGAGTATGGTTTTGTAAAGGTAATTGTAATACAGAAATTATAGTGTACTTGGCTATATGTGAAAGGTACCCTGCATTCTATATAGGAAAAATGGAGAAGGCCCTTAAGGGTAGAACGTATGAACATTTCCATGACATTAAGATTAAGAAAGAGACTAGTGCGCTATATAAACACTCTATTCACTGTTCTTCCTTTAATGGTTTTAAATTTGGGATTATAGATGTGGTGAAAATGAATCCCAGAGGGGGAGATGTTAAAAATTTATTGCTAAATTGGGAACTGAAGTGGCAGCTTAGGTTAAAGTCTAACATTTATCCCGGTTTAAATGAATATATTACTATTAAGCTGGTTTTAATGGCTAAAGCTACACAAATTTAAATAAGTACATATTTTATTTTATTTTTATCCTATTCTTAGTAACATAATGTTAAGAAGGAATGTTTTTAAAAGTTTTAGTCTATACTTGTTGATTTTGCAAGTGCCAGTATATTCATGTTACACATATGGTTACATGTGCCTTTAAATTTTAATTGAATTTAATTAAAATGGGTTTAAATAAAATGTAATGTAACTTGGAGGCATCTGATGAAGTCTTGTACACAAGACGAAAGCGCTTATCCTGCCTGTTAATAAAATATTTTGCTATCATCTGTGGGTTTGGACCTCTGTTTCACGTTGTTGCTGAGTTTACTACAATTATATTTTTCGTAATGATGCATTTTATGTCGCTTTGGTAAAGTGGTGAATAGTGTGTAAAGAATCATTTAAAAAATATGCTCAAATTTACAGAGAGATTGATGGAAGAAGGTAGAGCTGATATATACAACACAAAAAGCGGCGTAAAATAAAAAAGAACAACCAAACAATGCAAAGTTCTACTGGAAATCAACACTGAAAGAGGCTCACATTTAGGCTTAGCACTTTCATTCTCTTTAATTGATTAACAACTTCTTCAGAATCTAAAACCTTAAACTAACCCCCAGATTTAAAAATGGTAAGAAGAAAATCATATTATCATTATTGGCCAATTATCGTCTCCCAACAAATATACATTTCTTTAAAGTTACAATACTAAAAGCATTGTTGCAAAACTGTTGCTAAGCGAGCTCAATATGAACAAAATATATAAAGAAATAGCAACAGACACAGACAAACCACTAAATTCCAAATGATCTCTGTCTGTAGTCTTTGTGCTAGTAAAAATATTTAATGTTCACTGATTCATTAAGTCCTAGACTCTTGTCTGCTTTTAGTTTAATTTGCCACTGTGATTCGCAGCATTCCAATTGTACTTTGTAATTGCCTGTAAAGTTTTTCAGACTAACTGAATCTAAAATATAAAACTGAAATTTTTTAAAAGATGGACAACTGAGTGAGTTTTTAGCTAGGAAATTGCTCATATCCTTCTTTTTTATTTTATGGCCAGGGTGTGCTCGTAGATTCTGTGTGATAATGTCCTGATGGCCTTGCCCACCTAATAGCTAGGGCATGAATTGCACAAAGCCAAGTAAACTACCTCCTGTGAGTTACGGTCATATCTGTTATTGGACCAAAGATCCAAATTGAGAGCCTTCACATGAATATTTGATGTACTGCAGATGTAACGGCACTGTTTACACCTTCCGCATTAATATGTGCCGGGTGTGCTGTATTTCACCAAGCTCATAGAAGTATGGTTTTCAAACAAAAACTTTACGTTTTGTACCCTCTTGTAAATAAATAGAGGGCTATTACCTAGTACTTTTACTAAATCACCATTTCCTAAAATGATCTTCCACTTTTTTTTTAAAATGTCTTTTATCAATGATGTATCAGCAGAGACGTATCCCATTTTACTAGGCTTCAGAGGGATCTCCTAAAAGAGTTTGGAGATACCCTACAAGATCCCACAGCTGAGGGAGCTTCAGCCAAGGTAGCTACCCAGCTGGCGACTCTTAATTCAATAGTCAACTCCTCCATGACTCTTATTTCATAAGCAGCCGATGGAGCCAGTAGAACTGCAGGAACAGGAGTGGCTCTTAGGAGACATTCTTGGCTGCAGCTGTGTCAGTTTGTGGAACCTTTCAGAGCATCCTTCACCAATACCCCCTTTGATGGCTCCTCTCTCTTTGGGCCTCAGGTGAAAGACATGCTTGCCAAGTGCCAGCAGGAAGGCAAGATGCTCTCTGATGTCGGAGTCCATTTTTCCACTCCTACCAGACCATACCCAAAGGGTTAGAAGGGTGGAAAGATGTGGTTTTGAAAATCCCAGGGTCCTTGCCTGATGCACGTGGTGAATTTTCTCCCAGGAGCAGAGGGGAAATCATAACAATGGCAGATGCCGCCCTTATGGCAGAGGGGGTCCGCAGAATCAGGGTGACAGAGATATGTTCTCTTCTAAACCCTATCAATATCCCTGAAGGGATGCCCGACTGCTCAACTCTGGAGGCAATCAGGGGAAGGCTTTCATTGTACACAATCACCTGGCAAAATATTACAAAAGACAAATGGGTGCTATCCATTATATCCGGAGGTTACAAGATTCCCTTCCATCAACCCCCTTTTGTTTAAAAAAAATCCATCCCAGATGGTCCACCCAATCTAAGGGATCAGGCAGTCACAGATGTTTCAAGACTGCTAGAAAAAAGAGCCATCCAGGAAGTCCCGGCAGACCAAGTACGAACCGGAACTTACTTAAGATTATTTTTAGTGTCCAAAAAAACAGGGGACTGGAGACCAATTCTGATTCTCAGCAGGTTAAACAAATCTGTACAAAAAGCAAAGTTCTGGATGGTAACACTGCAGTCTATTCTCCCCTTTCTGGGTCAGGACAATTGGATGTGCTCCATAGATCTTCAGGACGTGTACTATCATATAAAAATGGACAGACGGTCCAAGAGATTTCTACGCTCCCGGCTATGGGCCAGTCATTACCAATTCAGAGCTCTGCCCTTTGGTCTCACCACAGCCCCCAGAGTGTTCATCAAATGCATGGCAGTAGTCACGGCTCACCTGAGACGTCTAAGATTCCAGGTGTTTCCTTATCTGGACGACTGGCCCCTCACTGCTACCATCAGGCAACAACTTATAGAGGCACGAGATTACACCATCACATCCTGTGCACAATTAGGCATCACAATAAACTTTGAAAAATCTGCCTTGTTGCCCTGTCAGTCTATTACATACATAGAAGCAGAGCTAAACACAATAAAAATGATTGTAAAATTGCCTCAGGAAAGTTTCCATTATTCGAAAACAGGTGTCACTTCTCCTGAGGAGCAAAAGGATTCAAGTCAAATATGTTCTTCAAGCTCTAGGGTCCATGGCAGCAGCCCTTCTTCTAGTTCCCGTAGCATGCTTTCACATGAGAATCCTTCAGTGAGTTCTTTTCACACAATGGTCCTTCCAGGAATTACCCATGTCTCACATGATGCTAATTACGAAATCTTGCAAAAGACACCTTTCCTGTTGGATGATCTCCCAACTAGTTACTCAGAGCAGACCTTTCATGGAATCCCATCCAGTTGCCACAGTGACCACGGACGCTTCCCTGATAGGGTGGGGGGGGGGCATTATCTAGGGAAGACAGTCCAAGGCACTTGGCAACCTCACGAGTACCACTTGCACATCAATGTCCTGTAGATGAGAGCAGTGCTCCTAGCATTGCAAGCTCTTCAAGATTCTCTCCCTGCTGGGACTATTGCAATACAGACGGACAATATGTCAGTGATTTGGTACATCAACAAACAGGGCGGAACCAAGTCTTACCCCATGTGCCGAGAGGCCCTCCGTCTGTGGCAATGGGCGATTTCTCCCGTTTTCTGACAGCAATGCATATCCCTGAGACATCCAACGTAATAGCGGACAGGCTCAGCAGACCTATCCTCATGCCTCAAGAGTCATCTCTAAAACAGGAAATTGTGGATCTTATTTTCCGAAAATGTGGCCAGCCTTGCTTGCATTCTCTTTGCCTCTCTCCTCAACAACAAATGCAGCAGCTACTTTTCCCTTGTTCCTCCTCCAGGTCAGACACCCAGGGACGCACTAGTCCATGATTGGCCTCAGGGACTCCTTTATGCATTTCCCCCCTTTCCCCTAATCCAAAAGTCATTCAGAAAGCAAAATCATTGGGTTGCAAAATGATCCTCATTGCCCCCTATTGGCCTCAACAGATTTGGTTTCTGTTCCTTCACCCCCACCTTCTAGCCCAGCCTTGGTTTCTGGACCCAGTACCGGACCTCTTGATTCATCAGTCAGGCGGGCTACACCAATCCCTCCAAACTCTCAAGCTCACAGCTTGGTTACTCCACTTCCAGTCCTAGCCAGGCTCCCCAGTATTTGCCCAGCAGTATGTGATATTATTGTTTCCTCTTATAAGACAAATACAAGGAAAGTCTATGCTAGCAAATGGAAAAGATTCTCTTACTGGGCAGAATCCAGGAATTTAGATCCTTTTACAGCTCCTGTACACGAGATTTTGGATTTCTTAGCAGAACTGTTTCTTTCTGGTGCAGCGGCTGCTACCATCAGAGTTCAACTAGCTGCCATTTCAAATTTTCACTTCGGAGTTTCTAACTCCAGCATAATGTTTTACAAACTCTGTAAGGCCTTCATGAGAGGTACATCTCTATGTAGATCCCCAGTGAAAGTGCCCCTTCCACCTTGGGATCTCAATTTAGTTCTGGCCTCCTTGATACTGCCACCTTTTGAACCAGCAGCATCATTTTCCTTGAAATTTCTCTCTTGGAAAACTCTCTTCCTAGTTGCTATTACTTCTGCCAGACATGTTTCAGAACTTCATGCACTATGTGTTCGCCCTCCATACCTAGAGTTTCACAAAGACAGAGTTTATCTGAGAACCAACCCATGTTTTCTACTTAAAGTTTGTTCAGAACACAATTTGAATCAATCCATTGAACTTCCTGTCTTTTTCCCTAATCATTCCAACAAGGCATAATACAGATTACACCAATTGGATGTGCATAGACAACTGCATTTCTGTCTCCAAGGAACTAAAGAGATGAGAAAATCAGATCAGTTGTTCCTTTCATTTGCTAACAACAAATAAGGCCTTCCAGTTTCTAAAGTAACATTGTCAAAATGGTTATCAGACACCATAGCCCATACCTACCATTTGTGACAAAAAGATCTTCCAGCAAAACCCAAAGGTCATTTAACCAGGTCAGTAGCTACTTCGGTAGTGTTCCAATCTATATTGCCCATAGATTCAATTTATCCAGCAGCTACTTGGGCAGATCCTCATACATTCATTTCTCATTACAAAGTAGATGTGGTCTCCCGGGGCAGGGCGTCCTTTGGTTCCACGGTTCTAAAGAGTCTGTTCCAATGAGCCACCCAGGATTGAGGTGCTAGGGATGCTGTCCCATCCAGCAAGAATGAAGGCAAGGTTGGACAACTTAACATAAAGAAGTTATGTACCTACCATAACGTTCCATGCTAGTTGTCCTTCATCTCACCTTCCTTCTTGCATCCATCCCTCCTTCCCCCTTCCTCGAGGATTGAGAGGAGTTTCTCAATGGTTTCACTGGCTAATTTGTTTTATTAGTTGCTTCTCAAGCAAACCATGACAATTAACTTTATATCCAGGTTTATTAATGGATTATCTTCTATAATTATGTCTAGTGTGAGCTATCTCAAACAAGATCTGGGTAGCTGACGCTGGGCATTCTGGGATAAGGGGTAGCCAGTAAAGAGCTCTCAAGCTGTAGTAAGTGGTCGAGTTGGAGCCGAGGATCAGCTCCAAACCCATCCAGCAAGAAGGAAGGCGAGTTGAAGGACAACTAACATGGAACGTTATGGTAGGTACATAACTTCTTTTTCTATCATATTGGGAGAAGGAATTTACGGGTGCTCCGGTTTCCTCCCATATCCCAAAGACATGCAGTAGGTGAATTGGACACTCTAAATTGGCCGTAGGTGTGAGTGTGTGCGTGTGTGTGCCTTCTGTGGAAGGTTGGGCGCTGGGCTGGCAACTCGACACCGTAAAACTCCACTGCTAATCATGAGTGGACAGATGATCCGCTGTGGCGACCCCTAACCGGGGAAAAGCCGAAAGAAGAAGAAGAAGATTGGGAGAAGGAATTTATATTCAAATTAGATTATGTTGGTTGTTGGAATCTCTACCGTAATTTTTTAGATGATATTTGTATCTTTTGGACTGATACTGAAGAAAAGTTTTTGGAGTTTTTTACTTTTCTGTCATCTACTACTGACTTTTGAAAGTTTACTTATAATATTAATTATGATGAAATGCATTACCTGGATATTTGTATTTCCAAAAATGGAGGGACTTTTAATTCAAAGATTTTTAGAAAGGATACATCTAATGAGTATTTGTATTATAAGAGTGCACACCCTTTTTATCAAAAAAGAGGACTTGTAAAGGGTCAGTTGGTCCATATTTGTCAGATGACTTCGAATGATACTTACTATATTAATGAATGTGAAAATGTACTTAATATGTTTAGATTTAGGGGATAGCCTGAGGATTTATTGGAATCAGTTAGGCGGGAAGTATTTCAGGCTAGGGGGACAAAATTTACTCCTATACTAGGTACTGGAGAAAATAACAATGATGTTTACGTAAATAGTATGAATGTTAAAACTAACACACATGAAGGAGCTTTAATTGTTAGTTATGACGGGGATTCTGGTATGGTTAGAAAAATAATTGAGAGGGAATGGGACAAATTTTCAAGTATCTCGGATTTGAATATTCTTTTTGAACAATCCTTAAAGTGGACTTATAGGAAGTGGCCCAATATTAAGAATGTTTTGGAAGGTAAGGGTAGTGGTGGTAGAGATGTTCAACAAAAGAGAAGTGGTACATTTAAATCCGGGTGCTGTCCTCAGTGTTGTTTTATAAAAGAAGGAAATAGGGTCTACATAGAGGCAAGAGGAAAATTTATTTATGGTAAAAGATATGGGAATTGTATCTCAATAGGATTACTGTATGTAACCCTGTGTAACAAATATCAGACATTTTACTTAGGAAAAACTGAGGAAATTAAACCTTAGGATGTACGAACATAGTTATGACATTAAGAGAAAAGTATTAATGAATGCTTTGTACAAATATACTTTGACATGTATGGGGGCTGAATTTTATTTTTTCATAGTAGAAATAGTTGACCCGGACATTAGGAGTGGGCCATGGGAGACCAGGTTAGAGTACTGGGAACCATTTTTGGCAAATTGTTTTAGAAGCAAATAAAGCCCCTAGTTTAAATGATGTGGTCTCCCTGGCATCGGTATTAAAATTAAGGTCAGCAAAATTGTGAAGTAATTTTATAAATAGGGCCACTAGATGGCATTAATTGATTATGAACAATATTCCCTATTGGTATGATTTGCATATATATATATATATATATATATATATATATATATATATATATATATGTATATTTTTCCCCATTTATATTGTTTTATTAATATATATTTATTCCCTATCTACTTTATTATGTTTTTATCATTGACTTTTTATATGGTTAGTACAAGGTTTTATATGTACATTTTTGATATGCACTAGTTATATTTATATTGGTAGGAGATGTGTTTTTAATTGAATGACAGGATTTTAATTAATTAATTGATTTATTAGAATGTAATTATGAAGTATATAAATACTGTGATGTTCTTATTTTGCCCCTTTTCTGATAAAGTTTGTTGGAAAGACGAAAACGCGGTGATCAAGTTAAGCGTTAAAATATTTTTTATTGCACTGCTTGGATTTCGTGTTTGTGTGGACTTTATTAAACTGTGTTTTGGACTTCCTGTGACTCCTTCCAGTGTGCTTTTTTTGTTTATTAGTTGTTGAAATATCTAGCAGCAACTTAACCTTTATAACCCTGTGGTCATTGTATATTAGCAGTGGCAGATCTTGACTTGAAGTAACAGTCATCTCCTTAGGAACACAATGTCTAGTATGTTCTGTTCCCTGGTAGGCTTTTTTTACAGTTGTTGCTTAACATATTTTGTCAATAATTTACTTATTAATGTTGTTGAAGCCATATTATTCCAGTTGGTTTCTGTTAAATTTAAGTCTCCAGCCTCTATTATGTTTTTTTCCTGTGTTTAATGCAAGAACTGTATAAATTCCTATAGGTCATCAGCACTTAACTTTGGTAGTCTATACACTCCAACAGTTGTTATATGTTCCAGGGCTGTCTTAATTTTATTTATTTATTTATGTATTTACTTATCTTTTTGTTGACCAGTTTAATCCCACTAGATTAGTAGCCTCTGTTCAGGGGAAATCCAAGGTGGTATTTATACTACTAGGGGAAATTTAGCCAGGGTATTACGGAACTTCCCCACCTGTCATTGTAAGTGGGACCCATTTTGCATGAGAACTTCCTATTTCAATTCCAGGTGCAGAGGTGACCTGGAGAAACAGGGACACAGATGGAGAGAGACTTAGATAATGGAGTAGTGAGAGAAGTGGAGGAGAAAGCCACTACTGAAACTGGAGAATGCATGCAGAATTCTGAGGAGATGTTTCAAAAAAATCTGTTTGATGGAGAAGAGTTGGCAAATTATGGCTGTATAATTACAACCCTCCACTACATTGCAAACGATTATGATAAAAAGGGTTTATGGACTGCTAGATGGAATTGTAATATTGTGCTAAAAATAGAAAGAGAATAAATTATACATATACCAAGCATGATAAATCTGGAGGGGAATAGGGGTGTTGGAAAATACTGGGGACAACACCAAACATGTTTTTTTATGGAAAAGAAGGACATTTGATAGGTGAATGTGATAAAAGAAAATGTATTTGTGGGGAAATGGGACATGGTGCAAAAATGTGAATTGAAATGTTATAAGTGTAACGAAATTTGACATTTATGGATGAATTGTAAAAATGAAAATAAGAGTAAGAAAAAAGAAAAAGAGAAATAATGAACAAAAAGGATAAATTTTAGAAATAGAGAAAAATTAGATAAGAAAATAATAAAAGGACATAGAGGAAGGCATTGAAATAAATGATGAAGTAGTAGTAAAAGAAAAAAAGAATTATACTGGTAAAAGGTTAAAAGACAGAATATAAAATTTAAAGAGGCAAGTACAAATAAAAAAAGAAAGGAAATGGATGAAAAAGAATATCTACAGATAATGGTTGGGGTTGGTATAATGACTAAGGTGTTTGACTCACAGACAGAAGGTACAGTGCTTGATTTTCACCTTTGGGAGGGAAACGAACTAGGCTTAGAATGGTCCATTAAAGCAGCCGGCCTAGTAATTAGCTATGAACTTATGAAACCATGAATCAAAAGAAAAGGGAAAATGAAAAAAATGAGAGCGTTTTCTGTAGACGTGAATAGTATAAAAAATATAGGAAAATGAACAGGAGTTTTGGAATGGTGTAATACATGTGATACAGATGCAATTATATTAGATGACACAAGACTTTTAATAAATGAAGAAAGATTACAAACAGAGAAACTATGGGGAGGAAAGATAATCTTGAATTTGAGAAATTAGAGATGTTCTGGAAGAGCCATATTATGTAAAAACATAATAAAGATATTAGATGTAGCTTTAGCAAAAATGGGTAGATTAACCACTGTAGATTTATGAAAAGAACAAGTATATATAATTATACCATTATATGCTTATCCTTATTGTAAAGAAAGAGAAAGCTTATTTAATCAGATTTTAGACTATGTAGTGATAAGTATGAATATCATAATAACAGGAGACTTTAATTGTGATTTAAGAGGCAAGCATAAAAAGAAAGGAAATGATATAAGAAAGATATTAGAAGTTATAAGATGTGGTAAAACTTTGGGACAAAAATTCATGGACTTACAAAAGGGATGTGTATAGAACTGAAATATATGTTTATAGTACTAGAAGGTTTACTTATAGGAGAGGAGGTGGTTGAAACAGGATTTTCTGATCATTTTACAATTTGTTTGTTTGTTTCTTTCGGCTTTTCCTGGTTAGGGGTCGCCACAGCGGAACTCCGGTCCGCTAATGATTGGTAGTAGATTTTTACGTACTGGCTTGCCGGGCCTAACGCACAACTTTCAACGAAGGAACACCCATTCACACATGTCGCCACACAGAAGACGCTCTAACTGAGAATCGAACGGGCAACGTCTAACTGTGAGCAATATGGCTAGAAATAAAGGAAACAAGGAATATATAAAAATAGGCAAATGATTAAAAAGGATAAATGAGAAACCATGGAATGCAGAAGGAAAGGGATTAGTAATATAGTTATGGAAAGATTATATTAGTATGAGAACATTTTATAAAAAAATTGGTCTGAATGGTGGATGATAGTTAAGGAAAAATATAAAAATGCTTTTTTACAGTGGCAATATGAATAGAATTCAGTGGGAAAAACAGCACAATATTTATTTATTTTATTTATTTATTTATCATTTGTTTACTGGGAAAGTCTGACTTGGAACAAAGACAATTTTCAGTGGAGGCCCAGGGAGAAAGACTCTAGATGCATGTCTTTGTAATGTGGGAGGAAACCAGAGTACCTGGAGAAAACCCACACAAATGCAGGGAGGACATGCAGACTCTGCACAGAAGGCAGTCCAACCAAGAATTGAACCGGAGAACCTCTTGCTGTGAGGCGACAACACTACCACTGCACCGTCTGATTATATAAATAATACAAACCTGAATAAATAAAACAAACCTGTCTTTTCTGGAGAACATATAAATTATCATTCAGAAAAAAATGCTTATTTGGTAAATTCAGTACTGATGGGAAAATAGCATACTTAGCAAGTGTATTCAGGGAATCTTCTTTGGCTAGGCTTATATAGGCTCCAGGGCCGTTAGCCTACTACACACCTATGAACCTATGTTTCCAGCAGTATATGAAAAGAAATTATTGCAGATAATGTTTTCATTTATATGGAGCTGTAGGTTAAACCCAGTAAAAACAGTAGTTTTGTATGTAAATAAAGAAGAAGGAGGTTTAGGGTTAATTAGCACAGTGGTATATTTATTAAATTTTTACAAAGTGTTAAAGTGGATAAATGAAAACGACGAGACATTCGTAGTAAAATGTTATGAATATAAGTAAGATAAATTTTAGGATATGATAAAAAAAGAGAAAATGTTTGTATACATGAAGAAATAAAACGTTATTATGGGAAAAAAACAATTTGTGGAAAATAAAAATTGATGATATAGGAAAAGAAAGAAAAGTGTGGTATAAAAATGTAATGAAAAAAACATTATTACGTAAAACCATTGGAAAATCTAACAGATGAAAAAAATTAAAGCTATAAAAATAAGTAAATGGTGTGATCAGAAAATAGAATGTCAGGATTTTTTGTGGAGACTGGCAAAAGGAAGTATACTGTATAAAAAGAAAAGTAATAGAATATGTTTACATTGGCATGACGAAGAATCTGCTGAACATGTGTTTTTGAAATGTAAAAAAAAGAGTAAAAAAGTTATGGGGAAACTACATAAAGATTTTTTTTCAAAGATATAAATGAATCGGATAACATAAGCATTGATATGATTAAATATGAATATGTCATATGTGTTATATGGCATAAAATAATAAATGAAAGTGTTTAATGGTAAATGGATTTTAGCAATAAGTAAAATTAGATGGTAATTATGGAAAAAAGAGTGGGTCGTCTAATAGGATGAAAATTTAGTATGACTGTAAGGAAAATTATGAATATGTGCAAATATATTTGCATATTTACATATCTGTACATTTGTAAATATTTGTAAATATGTTGTAAATAAGAGTTCTTTTTTGTATGTAATTAAAGGAGCCCGACTCTTTGTGAGGTGATCACTAGGTAGCATCAGGGGGCTGTTACCACTAATCACTAAATCTAAGATGGAGGCTGTGAATGGAGAGGAGCTGGAGAAGGTGAAAAAAGAAATTGTAATTCACTGGGGAAAATGTGATCTGATGTCAATTTTCATTCCATGCTCAACTGATGGTTTTAGATCCTAGGTGTCGGATCCAAATTAGCCATTTGTAAAAGCTCATGGCATTCCAAAACTCTCAAGCTTCTCCCTTACCCACAATGCATCCTCCCCATTACCTCAGATCTCGTTTGCTGCTGTTAGGTAAAAGATGTGGTTATTCCATTCTCAAGCTACTGGGATAGATAAGCATGATATTTATGGTTATTCTACTTTAATTTTTCTTAAACTATCTTGAATTTCTCTACATTTGTACTAGCTTACTCTAGATACTATCATTAGTATCTCTCTGATTTTTTCTCTCTCTCCCTTACCTTCTACGTTTAACATAGCCTTACTACCTTTGTAGGTAGTCCCTTTTTTCTCCCCTTATTGAAAAAAAAAAAATATATATATATATATATATATATATATATACATATAAGGTTTTCTTCTTTTCGTTTGTTGTTAAGCCTTTCTGTAGTGTTATTTACAGTCTTTCCTGCACAGTATTTTAACTGTTGTTATCATGGCTGAAAAAGAGAAAACATCAGCAGGTTTTAAAAAGTGTGGGAAATACAGTCAAAAGATTCCCTTTTCTGACACTCACACTCTTTGTCTACTGCCTTGGCCCCCTTCACCTGCAAAAGACTTGTGTGATCTGTCATTCCTTTAATCTCCGAGCTTTGGTAGAAAGCAGGAATAAATTGAACTGGAAGGATCTTTAACCGTCTTCTTTTGGTGATGCCATTTCTGGAGAAACGTTCAAAAAGTTGCCTAAATCATCGCTGAACTCTTTTTCGGATCCAAAAGTTTCCACAGATCATCCAAGAAAAAGAAAATTAAGTTGTCAGATCTGATCCCCTTGGATCAGACACAAGTAAAAAGCACCTCTTCAGATCAGATGGCTTCTTCGGATCCAAGGTCTTTGAAAACAAAGGATTCTTCAGTTCTGAAGACCTCTGATCCTCTAACAATATTGAACACACTACCTAGGACAAGGTTATCATCATCTGTGGATCCTGTCCCCTCTAGGGTGCCTTCTACTTTTCTTTACAAACCAGACTCTCCCTCCAGACAGTCCTCTCGCTCTTCTAGGAGCCTCATGGTAGAAGATTTGGAGAGGGTAGTGAGAGAAATGCTTTCAGTACAGAGCCTCCCAGTTGTTGTTTTGGATCCTACCCTTTTGGGTCAGGAATCCCTTATATCTAAACTCCACCTTTAACTCTTCCTACTCTGACTCCCTCTGTGGGTTTGGAGCTGTTGGATTTGAGTCATCCAGGCCCATCTTCTTATGGTCTGAAGATAGTCATATCCTCAGATCAGACGTTTGCTCTAAGCTCCTCCACACTATTGGATCTGGAGAGCTTTTGGAGCCAATTCTTCCCTGTTGGTTCTAAGGTATTTCAGTTGACTCAGAGGGTTTTGGAGCCATCTCTGCATCTCGGAGCTTTGGCAAGGGTTAGTTCAGCTCCAACTTCTGCCTCAGGGTGGAACCAGGGATTAGAAAGTCCTTTTTTCAGACCCAGATTTTTATCCCTCTCTGGGAATGTCAGCCTTTAGGACCTTAGAGAGAGAGCCCTGTCAGCTTCCCTGACACAGGTGGATCCTATCATCTAGGTTTCATATCTTCCCCTGCTCTGCATCAGGAGTCTCAGCTAACCCTCCCACAGAGGCAGCCAGTACCAAAATCTCAGGACACCCAATTGGGTATTTCTGCCTCTACTGATACCTCCTCAGATTATCCTACTGAAGATGTCCCTTGGAAGAGGACTTGTAAGAGGAAGCATCTGGATTCCACTGAATCCATCACCGAACAAACATTTTGAGGAGGGCAAATGATCCCCACAGTCACCTCCTGCAGACATCTCGTTCTGGGACATCCTTGAAATCCTAAAGCAGAGAGGTGGCTGGAAGCCCATCAATCCTTTGTCGGAGGAATCTGGGCTCCTGGAGGCATCTGGTACTGGCCCATCTATGTCTTGGGTGATTCTGCCTGCCAACAAGCTCCTCAAATTGATCTCTTGGCAGTCATGGAAGGAGCCTGACTCTACTGAGCCCTTACCAAGGAAGCCTGATAAAATTCTGACCCCTCTGGAAGACAAACAGTTCTGGTCCAAAGGCCCCCCCCTGTTGATGCCATGATCATAGTAGTGGCCACCAGGAAGGAACTAAAGCTGACGAAAGTTCCTCTGTTCATCCCCCTGACAAGGAGTCGAGGGCCATAGACAGGTCTGAGAAGCATGCCTATGCTTCAGGGACGTTCTCCTTGAGGTCCCTGAACTACCTGGCACATTTCACCAGATTACAAAGAGATCTGATAAAGGAACTCTCGAATACCCTTGCAGGAACCATGTCTGAGGAGGTGAAGGAGTCAGTCACCTCTTAGCTGGTGACCTTTCAATCAATATCAAACTCGTCCATGAGGCTTATTTCCAATGTGGCAGAAGGAACCTCAAGGGCAGTGGGTTAAGGCGTAGCCATCAGGAGACACACCTGGATGTGCTTGTGTGGATTCGCTTAGTCTTTTAAGTCTATATTCATCAATGTCTCTTTTGATGGCACATCTCTTTTTTGCCCCAAACTAAAACATACATTGTCCAGGCGTGAGAAGAATGAAAGACCCTTTCTGCCATGGGTGTGCATTTTTTCTCCCCCCCCCCCCCAAAGATCCTTTTTGAGAAAGCATCGAGGAGTTGGAAACGTGGTTCAAGAAATTAAAAGGATCTTTCCAAGACACATGTGGAAGACCCCAGAGGCAGAGGGGGAAAATCAAATGGTTGATGTCACTCTCATGGCAAAGGAGGCCTGCAACATCAAAGGTCCAGAGAATCTTTCTTTGGCAAACGCTTCTGAATGGAGGCCTGATTGTCTTTCTCTGGAGGCAATCGGGGGTCATTTGTTCCTGCACCAGAGTGCCTGGCTAGAGATAACAAAAGATACTTGGGTTAAGAGGATCATATCCAGAGGATATATAATTCTAGTTTCCCTTCCACCTTCAATTTCCAGATATATCCTAAATGCTCCACCCAATCAGAGGGATCAAGCAGCCATACAAATTCAAAAGCTGCTAGACAAAAAAGTCATCCAAGAGGTCCCCCCCAGATCAGAAAGGATTCAGAACTTACTCAAGATTCTTTTTAGTGCCAAAGAAAACAGGGGGCTGGTGAACAATTCTGGATCTCAGCAATCTAAACAAATATGTTCAAAAGAAAAAGTTCTGGATGGTCACAGTTCAATCTATTCTTCTATTTCTGGAAAAGAATGACTGGATGTGCTCAATAGATCTCTAGAATGCGTACTATTATATAATAAACAGGCAATCCAGGAGATTCTTATGCTTCTGGCTCAGCCAGTCATTATCAGTTCAAAGTACTGCCCTTTGGTCTCACCACAGCCCCTTGGGTGTTTGCCAAATGTATGGTAGTGTTAGTAGATCACTTTAGACTGCAAGGATTCCATGTGTTTGCATACTTAGATGACTGGATTATTACCACTCTGACCAGGCATCAACTCATTTTGGCAACAGCAGAAGTCATCCACACTTGCATAAGGTTAGGAATAATCATAAATTTCGAGAAGTCAAATCTGGAGCCAATTCAAATTCTAGAATTCATAAGAGTTCTACTAGACCCAAGGACAAAAGTAGCCTCCCTTCCCTTTTCCAGAGTTCAAACTTTGAAGTCACAACTCAACAAGATACTTTGCAGTACCACAGTCTCAGCTCACCTAGTACTACATGCTGTAGGATCAATGGCAGCAGCGATAACCCTTGTTCCGCTAGCCAGGTTTCACATGAGAATTCTACAATGGATGCTGGCATCTCAGTGGTCGATTCTTCAACTACCCTTGTCAGCCCCAATATGAATTACAAACTCATGCAAGAAAAGTCTGATTTGGTGGATCCAATCAGATCAGTTGCTACAGGTTCGTATCATTTGTCTCCTCACAGACCAAGGCCGTAGTGACCATGGACGCTTCCCATCTAGGGTGGGGTGGGGGCAGTCTCTGGTAAAAACAGTCCAAAGCATATAGTCCCCCAAAGATGAAAATTTGCATATCAATATACAGGAGTTGAGAGCAGTGCTTTTAGGATTGCAAGCTTTTCAGGATGCTCTTCCATCAGGAATGATTGCAATTCAAACAGACAATATGTCAGTGGTTTGGTACACCAACAAAAATGGAGGACCCTCCTATGTCAAGAAGCACTAAGGGTGTGGCAATGGGCAATATCTTCCAACTGCTTTCTCTTAGCAATGCATATTCCAGGGAAGTCCAGCGTGCTAGCAGACAAGCTGAGCAGGTGCATACTGTTACCTCATGAATAGTCCCTCAATTAGAAAGTGTCAGATCAAATTTTCTTCAAATGGGGCTAGCCATGCTGCAACCTCTTTGCATCACTCCTAAACAACAAGTGCAGCAGCTAATTTGCCCTGACCCCCCACAGGGGGAGTCACTGAGGGATGCTCTTCTCCATGATTCACCCCCCCAGATTACTTTACGCATATCCTCCAGTTTCCCTAATCCCTAACTTCCTTCAGAGAGCTGCCAGTTTAAAGACCAAAGTTATCCTCATTGCCCCCTTTTGGCCTCAACAAATTTGGTTTCCCTTCATGTGGCCTCACTTAGTTCACCAACCTTGGATTCTAGACCGAGCTCTGGACCTCCTGTCTCATCCAATGGACGTGACACATCCAGACCTTCCTTGCCTCAAGCTGACAGCTTTGTTTCTCCAACTCCAGTAATCGACAAACAATCAATGCTGTCTTTTTTCCCCTGTGCATCACATCTTGCCATCTTCCCTTAAGCCAACCACTAGGAAAGTTTACGCTGGTAAGTGGAAAAGATTTGTACATTGCTCTATTCAAAAGCATATAGATCCCTTCTTGGCACCAGTTAATCATGTTCTAGAGTTCTTGGCACTGATTATCAACCAAGGGGCCAGTTATTCAACAGTAAGAGTCCAATTAGCAGTAATTTCAACAATGGATTTTATGGCCACTTATTAGTTTCTTATAAAAGCCTTTTTGCAAGGCACAATTCTTCTTAAACCCCCTTTTAAAGATCCCACACTACTGTGGAATCTCAGCCTGGTACTGCATTCCTTGATTCTACCACCCTTTGAGTCTGCCCATGATTGTGACCTAAAATGTTAGTCTTGGAAGACCTTATTTTTACTTGCCATTGCCTTTGCCAGGCAAATTTCGGAAATTCAGGCCTTGTTGTTGAAACCTCCAAATCTCATTTTCCATAAGGATAGAGTATCCTTATGAATTAATGCATCCTTTTTTGCCCAAGGTAATATCACAAATCAACATCAGCATAGGAGAATATTTGTTGAACTTGCTAGATGTGCATAGACAGTTACGTTTCTATCTTCATAGGCCAAAAGATATCAGAAACACTGATCAGTTATTTGTATCATTTGCTGGATTGAAGTTGGGCGCACCTCTGTCTAAAGTTGCCTTAGCAAAATGGCTTACTGACTTTATCTCCTTTATTTATAATAAGACTGAAGTGGCTTTATCTTATAAAGTATTGGCTCATTCTACCAGAGCTGTGGCTACCTCTGTAGTTTTCCACTTAAGAACTTCCATGGATGATATTTGTTCAGCAGCATCTTGGGCTTCCCCCTCACACCTTTATCTCTCATTATAAGCTGGATTTGGTGTCCAGAGATAGAGCATCTTTTTGCTCAATGGTGCTCAGAAATATTCTTCCTTGAATCCACTCAAGGTTCTAAGTAGCTGGGGTGCCTGTCCCATCAGTTGAGGATGGAATGAAAACTGACAACATCAGATAAAAAAGTTATGTACTTACCACAATGTTCCATCTGTGTTGTCAATTTTCATTCCCCCTTGACTCCCCTCCGCCCAACCCCCAAAATTTTTTAATTTTTTTCTAGAAGAGCAAGAGGATATAACTCTTGGGTTACATCCTTATGTCCTTACCAGCTCCAGAGGTGGCACTGCCCCTTCCTCTGTGAGTTTCTGTCTTTTTCTCCTCCTCCAAATTTTACACATACAGGTATAAGTTATAAGAGAATGCCTTTCTTTAGTACTTGCAAACAAGATCTGAGGTAATGGGGAGGATGCATTGTGGGTAAGGGAGACGCTCGAAAGTTTTGGATTGCCATGAGTTTTTACAAGTGGCCGAGTCAGATCCGACACCTTGGATCCAAACCCACCAGGAAGATTGAAAATCAACCACACAGATTGAACATTATGGCATTTTTCGGGTGAATATCATAGCATCAGGGAGTCTGTTTGACACTGTCTTAAAAATAATAGAAGCTTAACCAGAAGAATTGGAGGCTATGTAGTGGAGTGGAGTGTGGTAATGGACAAAATATTTGTCAGTGAAGGGATGACAGAAAGACCAAAAGATGCTGTAAATGATGGCATGGATACAGAGAGGGCATGTCTATCCAATGGAGCAACTGATTTTAAAGGGATGCTTTGTGTTGTGTTTCAGGAATATGGAACACAGAGCAGTAAACAGAGACAGACTGACAGCAGTGGTTCCAGAGTAAAGACTTGTGCAATAGCAGTATTAGGTTCCAGTGAAAAACTGCAGATAGAAAAGGATGTGCAGGTGCAGAAGAGACAGACTGGAACTGTTGAGACCTGGAGGAAAAGGCATGTTGTGCAGGTGAAAATAAAGTATGAGCAGCAAATAAACAGGTACTGTGTTTTAGATAACGTTGTTATGCCCTTAGGATTCAGTCTGTCTGACATTAGGACATAAATATACATATAGGAAACAAACCTTTATGCGAAATAACAATAACAATTTGTTAATGAATGTGAAAGAAGTAACGTATCTCCTTGAAAGGACTATATTTATTAAACTTTAAATGTACAGTTAAAAAGAAAACTGTTTTTGCAATTTAGAATGACTGAGATAGAAGAGAATGAATTTAAAAAATGTTTTTCTAAGCTTATGTCAGAATGTGCATGATTTTAAAAAGTTGTGGATGACAGAAATGTATGGACTGGGGATGTAAAGTTTACATAACTTTAAATACAGAAGATAACAAGTTAAATCATGTGCCTTAATTTGATAGCAATAAATGGGGAAAAGGGAGTGTTAAGTACTTTGGTTGTCAAAGCATGTTTTTCCTGTGGGAATAAATCACATGTAATCCAGGATTGTACAAAAATAAGGTATGGGCAATATTTGGAGTCTGGACATTCTAGGGGAAAAAAACTGTAAACCATATTGTAAGAAATGTCTAAGTGAGGAGTATTTTCGGATTAATTGCCCACAAATTAATGAAGACAGACAAAGTGGGAAAAATGAGGGAGAAGAACAATTTTTTATGCAGGAAAGGGTAAAAGTGAATGAGGAAAGGAGAGAGGTGGGTGGATGGGGGTGTGGGTGTGGGTGAGGAAGTACAAGAAAAAATACAGAAGAAGATGCACCAGATGAAGTCCACAAACGAATACATGAAAAAAAAAAACACATATAGAGATGAAAACAGGTTTGGGGTATTAAAAAAGAGGAGGAAGAAGAAGAGGGATATATGAGCTCTGAGTTAGAAAAAAGACAGAAGGCTGTATTGGGGAGAAGGGTGAGAGGAAGAAAAAGGAGGGCAAAACTTAGAAACTGAAAAATGCAATAAAGGGAAAAAGATTAATATAAGTATACCATCACAGAATGTGAATAACATGAAAGCTGATGTTAGAAAAATGATGCTGTTTGAATGGTGATGTACATGTTCAGATACTGCAGTATTGCTAAAAATGAAGAGATTAAAATATTAGATATAATGATGGTGGTAGCAGGAAGAGTTTTAGTGTGTGATGTAAGAAAGGGGCAGAATGTATTTAGAATAGCAATAGTGTATTTGTATACACATCTAACTGAAAGAAAAAAATGTTGAGGAAATTCAAAATGATGTGATAGTAAATATGTCTGTTATGATGGTGGGAGACTTCAAGTGTAATTTAAGAAAGGTGAAAGGGAAAATAGCACAAGATGTAAAAACGTTGATAGATGTTGTGCATAATGGTAGGTTAAGAACAAGTGAAGGGAGAGAATATACTTATAAGAGGGGGTTACTTAAAACAGAGACTGATTGTATTTTATTTAGAGATGGCATGAAAGAGATAAAAGAGGAATTAAAAACTCAAAATTTTCATATCATATAACTGTATGGACGATAACAGGAACAAATGAAAATATAATAAAATTAGGAAAGGGGTTAAAAAGACTGACAGGAAAAATTGCAGGAATGGAATGTTTTAAAAAACAAAGAGCACAACTGTGGGAAGATGATATGACAATGATGCATTTTATGTCACTTTGTTAAAGAGAAGAATAGTGTGTAAAGAATCATTTAAAAAATATGCTCAAAATTACAGAGAGATTGATGGAGGAAGGAAGAGATGATATATACAACACAAAAAGTGGCATAGAACAAAAAGGAACAACCAAACAATGCAAAGTTCTACTGGAAATCAACACTGAAAGAGGCTCAGACATTGTTTTAGACTTAGCACTTTCATTCTCTTTGATTAACAACTTCTTCAGAATCTAAAACCTTAAACTAACCCCCAGATTTAAAAATGGTAAGAAGAAAATCATGTTCTCAGTAATGGCCAATTATTGTCTCCCAACAAAGATACATTTCCTTAAAGTTACAATGTTAAAAGCATTATTGCAAAACTGTTGCCAAGTGAGCTTAATATGAACAAAATATATAAAGAAACAGCAGCAGACAACACAACACAAAAAGTGCCATAGAACAAAAAGGAACAACCAAACAATGCAAAGTTCTATTGGAAATCAACACTGAAAGAGGCTCAGACATTGTTTTAGACTTAGCACTTTCATTCTCTTTGATTAACAACTTCTTCAGAATCTAAAACCTTAAACTAACCCCCAGATTTAAAAATGGTAAGAAGAAAATCATGTTCTCAGTATTGGCCAATTATTGTCTCCCAACAAAGATACATTTCCTTAAAGTTACAATGTTAAAAGCATTATTGCAAAACTGTTGCCAAGTGAGCTTAATATGAACAAAATATATAAAGAAACAGCAACAGACACAGACAAACCACTAAATTACAAATGATCCCTGTCTGTAGTCTTTGTGCTAGTAAAAATATTTAATGTTTACTGATTCATTAAGTCCTGGACTCTTGTCTGCTCTTAGTTTAATTTGCCACTGTGATTCACAGCATTCCAATTGTACTTTGTAATTGCCTATAAAGTTTATGAGACTAACTGAATCTAAAATATAAAACTGAAATTTCTTAAAAGATGGACAACTGAGTGAGTTTTTAGCTAGGAAATTGCTCACATCCTTTATGGCCAGGGTGTGCTTGTAGATTGTGCGTGATAATTTCCTGATGGCCTTGCCCACATAATAGCTAGGGCATGAATTGCACAAAGCCAGGTAAACTACCCCCCGTGAGTTATGGTCATATCTGTTATTGGACCAAAGATCCAAATTGAAAGCCCTCACATGAATATTTGATGTATTGCAGATGTGACAGCACTGTTTACACTTTCTGCATTTATATGTGCCGGGTGTGCTGTATTTTACCAAGCTCATAGAAGTATGGTTTTCTAAAAAACTTTACCTTCTGTACTCTCTTGTAAATAAATAGAGGGTTATCACCTAGTACTTTTAGTAAATCACCATTTTCTAAAATGATATTCCACTTTTCTTTTAAAATGTCTTTTATCAATGAAGTATCAGCAGAGATGAGGAGTGAAAATGCCCCTCTGCAATGAATCAACAGAGCCTGTGAAGTGGTAGGTGTATCACCACTGGCCAATAGACTTACAGACCAAGGCTTGTGCAGTATAGGTCTAGCCTTGTCAAGTCTTAACGAATGCACTTCCACTATAATGTTTGTAAGCCAATCACAGTCATATCTATGTCTACAAACTATGTTTATAATTTTTAATTTCTATGTTGATGAAATTGTTAATTGCTATGTAAATCCAATGTAACTACTGTCTGTATATTTTAACTGTGGAGCTTTTCTCCCCGGGCCTCAGGGGAAAATGGACCTATGTCCAGTCAGACACTCCCGGTCAACAAATGTAAATAAATAAATAAATATCCTCTGGCCAGGAAAAAGCTTTTCAGATTATCTGTTTCTTGCTCAAACACCCATTCATCACTGGTCACCCTGCTGGGCCTAATGAATTGACCCTTGACAACACCTTTCTTCATGTGATATAGTTAGTAAAAGGAAATTTGTGAAAGAATAGTAGAAAAAAGGGCAGGGGCAAAGTCTTGAAAAAGAAGAAAAGAAATTATATGAATATAATGAAGAAAAAAATAGAAATAATATTTAGACAAAAGTATTATTTGAAAGCGAGAAGTTTCCCTACATTTTACTAAGAAATTAAGATTTAATAAGAGAAAATGAATAGAATAAAAGGTGAAAAAGGGCAGTTAAAATATAAACAAGAAGAAATTATGGATATAGCTGAAAGGAATATATAGAATATGTATGAGGAAAATGTGATGGGGTGTATGGAAAGTAAAGAAGTTGAAAAAGGAGGTAGTGAAAAAATGGAATAAAGAATCAAGAGGAAAGAGTTAGAGGATGCTATAAAGGAAGACAAAGAATAATCTGCACTAGGTCCAAATGGATTAGGGTATAGTTTTTATAAAAAAAAAAGTCAGATGATCAAAAGAATACTTTTATGGAAATACTAACCTTGGCTGTAGATGATTTCCGCTGTTGAAGTGACACCCCAACCCCATGTGCAAAAATGGGAAAAGGGGTTGTTGATGGGTGGAGAGATTGAATGAATGGATGGAGGAATGTATAAAAAAAGAAGAGATTTGTAAGGGATTCATAAAATTTATATGGAAAGGGGGGAGAGGGAAGACACTGGAAACCAATTACGTTGAGAAATATTGGCAGTAAAATATTTATGAAGATTATTCAGAAAAGAATGATGAGTGTCTTCAAAGAATAATTGAATGAATGTGTATATGTGGTTAAAGGTAAAAGAGTAAATGAAATGCTAATGATGGTTAAAGAAGTGGTTAAGTGTACAGTTAGGGGAAAGGAGAATGAAAAGTAACAGTATATGATGTGGCTAAGCCATTTGATAGTATTGATCATGGGGAAATGAACATTTTAAAAGAATATGAAGTAGGAGAAAAAATAAGGATAGGGCAATTTATGAAAAGTTTTGTGTGTCTCTCATAGTGAGGGACAAGAGGTAAAGCAAGGCTGTCCATTGAGTATGTGGCTGTTTGTGCTAGCAATGACTACAGTTATACAGACATGTAAATCAAGGTTAGAGGACAGTAGGTGAGAAGTTAAAGAATGGATAATAATAACATTAATATTAACCTGTGCAGATTATTTGGTCTTAGTAGCCAAAAGCCAACACTGGATGAAAAAGATAATTTACAGAACAGAACAAATTTTTAGGTACAGTAGGATTACAGTTAAATAAGTAAAAAAGTAAGGGGTTTGCAGATGGTGTAAGAATGGCAGGAATTTATTTTACCAGAACTGGAATTGATGTTATAATGGTTAAGTCTGGAAGAGAACAAGTAGTAACAGAACAATGGAGTTAAGGTAAAAAAAATGATAATACTACGAAAGTTGACAGATCGGTGGAGGGTGTATCAGTTGGCCCTAAAAAAGGATATATATGTTAAACACGTATTTTAGGAAACCTAGCATATTTAGGTAGTGTACATGTTTCTAAGGTGTATTCTTAGCATCATTAAATTTATTTCAAAGAGTTAAAATGTATCAGAAAAAAAGAAAATACTAGGACGTTTTTATTTGAAAATGTTAAAGGTATGTGGATGGATGAGGGTAAGAAAAGGAAAAGAAAAACAAAAGGTTTGTAAGAGAAGGAATATGAAATTAAAATAAATACATGGATAATTGATATAAATGAAGTAGAGATGGAAAGAAAGGAAGGAATGGTATAAAAAAATAAAAGCAAACTATTATAGTGATCCTTGGTAAAAAAAAATGGGGGTGGATACAAGAAAGCAATAAGAAAAGTGCAGGAAAGATATGAATCTTTTTTTCTGAAGCAAGTGATTTTCTGTGGTGATTGTTATACCCTGACAGAACTAGTTTCTAGTCATTGTTGTTTAACCATGTTTCACAAACAATAACAATATCAATATTCTGGGTTTTCCAATTAAAAAAAAAACTTCATTTCTAATGCCCCTAGCATTAACAATCATCATACATAAATCACTTGTTGCTCTTTGTGGACTGTTAATTTTCTGATCTGACAAAAATCCCGTCTTTTCCTTGTCAAATATTGCAATATATCTGCTGCAAAAATTCCCTTCTCTTGTCTTGACAAGTATATAGCATCCTGTCTAAACATGTAATTAGGCTTGGTTGTTCTACAAATTTCCATTTTTTAATGGGCCATTTTTTCATATAGGTATTTACCCCCAAAAATATTTTCATTCATGCTAACCTGACTCTCCTTTCTATATGTGATTTGTGAAAAATACTTCCTAACACATATAAGCTATGCAGGTAAGTTCCCTACTAACAATCAGAAAGTCCTTGCAAATGAGATAATTTGTACCAACATGAATAAAAACAGGTCCATACTTCCTTATGTTAAGACACATCCTGGAGTTTTGCTCCTGGCAAGCATAAAACTATTCAATGTTCGTTATCTGTAACTGTAATAATAGCTGAATCTCCAGTTACAAATATATCATTTATGACCATATCTGAAGAATCTCCAACTTCTAATTCAATAATATCTGCTGTATTAACTGTTATAAAATAATATTTTCACCACCTTTAGTCTTATAAATCTCACTGTTTTCACTTTTTATTACATTTTCAAGCATATCATCCAGATGTCTTTGAAAGCAATGGATAGAAAGCTGCTACACTTTTGATAGAGCTTCTGCAACTGCTTTATTTATTTATTTTTTAAGTAAAGAAACATTTCAATACATTAAAAATAAATAAATAAATAAATAAATAAATAAAATACTTGAATTCAATATCATCACCGAACTATGCTGCACATGTACTCATGGCAGGCATTGTGACTATCCGAAGGTAAATACTTGAGGTGTCTGTCACTTAATATTTTTTTTTTAACTGAAAGCAATGCTTAGCAATTATTTGTTATGCTAAGCACACAAGCTATCTAAAATGAGTTAACAGTGCTGAATATAAAACTTTTTAAAATAAAATTATTTTCTTTGCTGACCATGAGCTCCCCCAGAGCTGTAGGCCCTGGATGACCATCTGAACTACCCCTTTTCTTATCTACCACTGAGTAGAAGACTATGCCCGAGTGGCTATGAGGCAGGGGCTGGCTCATAACTATCGGTCAGATTAAAGCATTACACAGAACATTAAAAATGATGCCTGCAAACCTACAATCACACTGTGCTCCTCCATGTGTAGACTAGCCACACTGTGCATCAGACATAGGTTACCCACACAATAAAGTACAGAGGGCAGGGCAGAGTTATCATCATTTGCACAGGTGAAGGTGGACACAGTGTGCAGAGTCATCCACAGGAAATTGTATGTGTGATGAAATGATGGATATTAACATGGTGCTGTATGCATCAGATGGGGGATGGGACCTAGGGTACACTTAGGTTCATAGGTTCATACTAGGCTATCTGCCCTAGGGCATTTATAAGCCTAGCCAGAGTGTGTTTGGCTTTCGCCACCCATTTTAAATAAATTTTGCTATTCCCTTTTTCGAGGTTAGTATACTGTGCCTCTGTCTAACAGTGACACAGAAGTGATACCCGGGGTAAACCTACGATCTCCCATCCACTCATCAAGATTCCTCTTGAAGACAGTCAATGAGGGACTCTGCCTAACCTGGACTGGGATTTTATTCCAGAGTGAAGGGAGCCTCTGGGTTATGAATCTGTCCCTCCAGTGTGTCCTATTTATTTCAGTGCTGAGGTTCAAGTCTCTCGAGCGCGTAGCTCGATGGAATTTGAATTTTCTGAGGTGCAGCATGTCCATTAATTCCAGGTTGGACATGGCTTTATACGTCAGGCACAGATCGCCTCTGAGCAGGCGGTATGCCACTGAGTACAGCCGAGGTTTTTTAACCGGGCAGCATATGGCATCTGTTTGAGCACTTTGATCCTCTTGGTGAGGTACTTTTGGGGTCTTTCCAGTTGCTGCAGGTGTCTGGTAAGGTACATCCCAAAAGGGGCATTGTACTCAATTATGGGCCTGATGAGGGATGAGTAAAGAGGCACAATGACCTCCCCTGATCTAGATGTGAATCCCTTCATGATTAGGTGGGCTATATAAAATGTTCTTCTAACCACTTTGGCCACGTGGTTGTCAGATGAGAGATTGCTATCAACTTGGGTCCCCAGGTCCCTAATTACTTCTTCTGTACTTAATGGATTACAACCTATGTGGTAATTTGTGGGCACTTTATTTTTGCCAAAGGGATGACTATACACTTTTTGGCGTTTAGCTTGAGGCCATGGCTCTGGCACCAGTTGTCTGTTTCTATGAGGCCCTTTTGGAGGATGCTTGCGTCTGCTGGAGAGTCGATTATGGCGTCCAGTTTACATTCATCTGCGAACTTGGTCAGCCTCAGTCCTTCCATGTTGGCCTGTACCTCCGAGAAATATATACCGAACAAGAGAGGTCCCAGGACTGAGCCTTGTGGGATGCCACTTGTGACTGGTTTGGAGTCTGACATGGCTCCAGCAATTCTAACTATGTGGGTTCTGTCCTTGAGCCAGTTTGCAACCCATCTAGTGACATAGGGGTTTATATTTAAGCTGGTGAGCTTACCTATAATGCCCGAGTGGGGTATTGTATCAAAGGCTTTTGCGAGGTCCAGCTAGGTTGTGTGGACCACCTTTCCCTCGTCAATGGCCTTGGTGACTGTTTCAAAGAAATCGACCAGGTTTAAGAGGCAGGATCTGCCCTTAACAAAGCCGAACTGGGTTGGATCCAGTGTCTGTAGGTCCCCAATATCTTTATTTATGAGGTCCATGATGATCCTTTCCATAGCTTTGCAGACCAAGCTAGTCAGGCTTATGGGGCGATAGTTTCCAGGATCCGTTGAGGCACCACCTTTGTGGAGAGGGACCACTGTTGCTGTACGCCACTCTTTGGGTACATATCCTGTAGTAAGGCTGAGATTGAACAGTAGTTTTATGTTTGGGTTTAGCTCTTCTTGGAGTTCATGTAGGGCGCAGCCCGGGACACCGTCTGGTCCCATTGATGCTGTGTTTTTGCTTTGGAGAGGGCGGCTCTTACCTGAGCATCTGAGATGTCAGCGGGGCAGCACTCTGCTGGGATAGATATTTGCCCTTTTGGTTGGGGGGGAGTTTGCGCTGAACCTGTCAGCTAGGATGTTGGCAATGTCTGTGGATTTGGTGTATTTTTTGTCATTTTGGACTAATTCTGAGCATATCTGGGAATTCCCACCCAGGTTCCTAACATAACTAAAGAAAGCCTTGTGATTATCCTTAGTGTCCTGTGCAATTTTTCTCTCGAAGCTGGCCTTAGACGATTTTATGAGTGCCCTTAGTTTTTTGCTAATACTGATCAGAGATGCCTTCCCTTTTTGGGATTTTGCTCTATCATGTAGTAGCTTCCTCCTTCTATTGTATAGTTTGTTTATGGCTGGGGTCCACCAGACAGGACGTCTGCCTTTGGAGGATTGGGTCTTGGTTTTATTTGTGATTGCAAGATCCATGCATTCCTGAAGGTGTTCATAGAATGCTTTTATAAAGGATTCTGCAGTCTGGGCCGTATTTTCCACAGGCCCGGGGGCTTTGAAGGATTCCACCTCGGTTTTGAGGAGTGTGAAATTTGCTTTAGAGAAGTTTTTCACTGTGGTTTTCTGGGCAGGGGGTGGGGTCGGGATGTGAATATCCAGTGAGATTAGTTTATGGTCTGATCTTACCAGTGAGGGATACACTTCTGGTCTGGAGCATAGAGTCCCCATGTTGGTGATGATCAGGTCCAGTATGTTTTCCCCTCTTGTGGGAGTGGTAACAAGCTGTTCCATAGCATTTGAGTTTATAAATTCTAGGAACCTTTGGGCTAGGGTGTTGGAGCTAGAGTAATGCTCCCAGTCTATGTTAGGGTAGTTGAAGTCGCCCAATATAATGGTGTTTAGAGAGACCTTCATATTTTCCAGTGTTCTCAGGAAGGCCGAGTGGGGTTCCTGGGTTTGGGAGGGTGGTCTGTAGCAGGCTATAAACTGGAAGGCAGTTTTACCCACTGTTAGTTGCACATGGATAGTCTCTGATGCTTCGTGCTGTGCCACCAACCTGGAGGTGTGGGTATCTTTGACGAATATTGATACTCCCCCTCCATTTGTGGTTCAGTCCAAGTTTTGGGGCCGAAAAGCATGGTATGAGGTATAACCTGGTAGTGCTGGGGTGCTCTCGGGAGCCTTGAACCAGGTTTCTATTACTGCACAGATATCGATGTTCTCCATGCTAAGGAGAGTTTCGAGTGCATGCATCTTGAGGATGTAATGGGATCCTATCTCGCCTACATTCATAACTGATGGGTTCGGAGCCAATCCATCGGCTCCGACTTGGCCACTATATAGTAGAACAAAGTCTCTAATTGGCTGGGCTACCCCTTATCCCAGAATGCACTACGCCTGCTTCCCCAGATCTCATTTGCCGCTTTTCAAGTTAGACGTGGTCTCGACTTGGCTGGAGCTAAGTGGTTTTTTTGTTACTTTTTGGTCTTTTGACCTAGGGTTTTCTTCACTAATTTAACAAACAGCTGTTTTAACAGCTTTACGTGTGTGTGAACCTTTTTCAGTGTGATTGGTATTTCTTTACTTACCGGGCAAGGCCCGTTTAAGTTAGAGGGCCCTTGCCCTTATTTGTGAGTCAATGTATTGATTTTGTCTATTTTTTAGGTTTGTTTTTCGCCCTACTGTACGTCCTGCTTTATCGGGCTAAGCCCGTTTTAGTTAGAGGGCTTCTGCCCATTTTGTGTTCTGTATCTCGGGCCAGTCCCGTTTTTGAGTCAGGGCTCGTGCCCTACTTTAAGGTTACTTTTTGTGGTGAAAGATAGTTGGGTGATAGGATGTCAAAAGAGCAGAAGTCTGGTTTTAAAAAGTGCACCAAGTGCAATTACAAAATGTCTATTACTGATAGCCATGCTGTTTGCGTATATTGTTTAGGACCGAAACATTTGCAGAAAACATGTAGTGTTTGTCATGCTTTTTCCTCTAGGGTCCTTCAAGAACGTAAAAATAAATTGATCCTTAAGGGGCTTATTAAGCCCTCCTTTGAGGAAGCTTTGGCTTCTCCTTCCTCTCCAGCTTCTAAAA
Organism: Protopterus annectens; assembly: GCF_019279795.1. Lineage (NCBI taxonomy): Eukaryota > Metazoa > Chordata > Ceratodontiformes > Protopteridae > Protopterus > Protopterus annectens. The sequence continues at coordinate 404,141,531 of NC_056751.1, read as the reverse complement.
AGAAAAGGTAGTCGGCTCCGACCAGTCCGTCGGAACCGACTTCCAAGAAGCATAGGTCGACCTCTTCTTCCTCGGCTCCAATGGCTTCGGAGCCTCGGGTGGAAGGGTCTGCCTCGATACCTCTTTCCTCGGCTCCATTGGTGTCGGAGCCGCAGGTTGGGGGATCAAGAGGTGAATCATCTGCTTCGGCTCCTTTGGTCTCGGAGCCGTTGGAGGTGTGCAGCTCAGACTCTCCCCCCGGCCCCGAAGTCCCCTTCGGCACCGATGCATATTCATACGGTTCCGGATCTGGTGCCGATGGTGTTGGAGCCGTTTCGGAGCCGGTCCCCTGGTCTATCGGAGCCGAGAGAGAAGTCATCTCGGCCCCCATCTATTTCCTCTAAATCCTCCAGGTTGTCAGACTCAGATTTGGACAGAGTTATCCAGAGGCTTTTCCAGTCCCCGGTTTTTGCAAAAATGGTCTCGGCTCCAGCCCACTCGGCTCCGGAGCCGGTCCCCACTTCGATGCATCCGATTCCTCCTCCAATCTCCTCGGAGCCGTTGGAGTCGGTGATGGTAGAGCGGAGCAGAGTTGTCCAGTCGGAACCTATACTCCCTTGGAGCTTCTCTGTTCCGACCATCATTCCTACCCTGTCCTCGGCGTCAGGGTTCGGTACCGGGACTTCCTCGGTCGGGGCCGAGGGGAACACTTTGGAACTGGTAGCTTCGGTGCCTAGTCTTCCCCTCGGAGCATTAGCCGCAGGGATTCCCGGTACCGTCGTGGTCTCTCAGCCGGTGTCCTCCGTAGAGTCTGGAGGTCCTGCTTTTGAGGCCATGAGGAGTGCGCTGGCCATGTCCTTGCCGGCTCACCAAGTCTCTACCTCACCGTCCCTAGACTTGGGAACTGGTGCTTCTGGTGTGTTTCATTCCCACGACAGTGGGGCCCCAGGGCCTGAGGATACCCCCTTGGGGGGTTCCCTTCTCCCGGGAGGTCCTTTTGAATCCGCTTCAGATGAACCTCTAAGAAAAAAATTGTGCAAGAGGAAGCACATTGACTCCCAGGATGAGTCTATCACTTCAGATACTGACCTCGATGATGCGGAGGGGTCCCCAAAATCATCCTCGGATGACGTCTCATTCTCAGATATCCTCGAGATCCTGAGACAGAGAGGCGATTGGCAGTCCAAAACCCCTTCCACGGAGGAGTCAGTCTTCCTCAAGGCTTTTGGGTCCCAGCCCTCCACCTCCTGGGTGTCTCCACCCTTCGATGAATTACTAGATTTAGTTTCTCGAAGGGTGTGGGAACACCCTGACTCTGTGGAACCGGTGTCCGCCAGACCTAACAAGTTCCTCTCAGCCCCTCCTCAGAAGGAATTTTTGACTAAAGGAGTTGCAGTAGATGCGATGGTGGTGGCATCTGCCACTCAGCAAGACGTGGCAGAGGCTTCAACATCTATTCACCCTCCTAATAAGGATTCCAGGAGCATGGATAGGTACGGGAAGCGTACCCTTTCTTCAGCGGCCTTTACCCTGCGGTCGCTGAATTACCTTTGTCATTTTACCAGGCTCCAAAGGGACCTCTTCAAAGAGTTAGGCGAGTGTCTTATGGGTAATCTTCCTGAGGCGTTAGCCCAAACTGTTGGCGCCCAGATGACTACCCTATCTTCGATAGTCAACTCGTCCATGAGGCTCATCTCATATGCGGCCGAAGGGGCAAGTAGAGCAGCGGGAACAGGCGTGGCTCTTAGAAGACATGCCTGGTTACGCTTGTGTCCCTTTGCGGAGGCTTTTAAGTCTTCCTTCACTGACGCCCCCTTTGATGGGTCCTCCCTGTTTGGACCCAAGGTGAAGGACACACTGACTCGGTGCGAGCAGGAGGGCAAGACCTTGACTGCCATGGGAGCCCATTTTTCTGCTCCCTCTAGACCTTACCCCAAGGCCCAGAGAGGAGGGAAAATGTGGTTCAGGAAATCTCAAAGGTCTTTCCCTACTCCACCGAGTGATCCCCCCTCTAGAGGCGGGGGGGGATTCAGGAAGACGCCGCCCCAGAGGCGGCAGAGGCCCCTGTAACTCTGGAGACCGCGATTCCTTTCATGGTCCATCCTACGCTCCCCGTCCCTGAGACGTGGCCCGACTGTGCATCTCCGGAGCCAGTCGGGGGTCATTTTGCAGAACACCCACAGGCTTGGGAATCTATCACCAAGGATCAGTGGGTGCTCCAAACCATAACCGGAGGCTATCTCATCCCTTTCATCAAGATCCCCCCTCTTCCTATCAGGAAAATCCCGGATGTGCCACCCAGTCAGCGGGATCAAGCAGCGGTCGAGGTTTCAAAGCTGCTAAGAAAAGGAGTCATCCAGCCTGTCCCCGCCGACCAGATCGGATCAGGAACTTACTCAAGACTATTTTTGGTGCCAAAAAAGACAGGGGACTTAAGGCCGATTTTGGACCTCAGATCATTGAATCGCTTTGTAAAAAAATCCAAATTCCGAATGGTCACCCTTCAGTCCATTCTCCCATTATTGGAGAAGGATGTCTGGATGTGTTCCATAGATCTCAAGGATGCTTACTATCACATTCTGATAAGTCAAGAGTCCAGGAGTCATTTATGCTTCCGCCTGGGAACCAGTCATTTCCAGTTCCGGGCACTGCCCTTTGGTCTCACCACAGCCCCCAGGGTGTTCACCAAGTGTCTGGCAGTAGTGACAGCTCACTTGAGAAGTCTAGGATTCCAAGTGTTTCCCTATTTAGACGACTGGCTCCTTACTGCCACCTCCAAGCATCTATTAGTTCGAGTGCTTATGACCACAGTCAGTTTGGGTCATTCACTAGGAATCACTTTCAATTGGGGAAAATCTGTGCTGCAGCCATCTCAGCGTATTACCTTTATAGGCGCAGAGTTAGACACAAGAAGAATGCGGGCATTCTTGCCGGTAGAAAGGATTCAGGTCCTGCAGTCTCAGGTTCAAACCTTGTTACCCAGATCACGAGTTCAGGCCAGACTGATTCTGCAGTTATTGGGCACGATGGCCTCAACTATTCTTCTAGTCCCCTTAGCCAGGCTACACATGCGGGTGCTGCAATGGCTACTGTCGGTTCAATGGTCCTTTCAGGAACTTCCCTTGAACCATTTGGTCCAGATTACCGAAATTTGCCGTCGGGACCTACGTTGGTGGCTGCTTCGGTCCAACCTGGACCAGGGGCGACCCTTTGCTCTTCAGCCTCCCGTCGCCACGGTGACCACAGATGCCTCCCAGATAGGGTGGGGGGGTCATTATCTGGACAGGTCTGTCCAAGGCACGTGGCAAGCTCACGAAACGCACTTTCATATCAATATCCTGGAAATGAGAGCGGTGCTACTGGTGTTGCAAGCACTTCATCATGCTCTTCCCCGGGGTACTATTGTGATCCTATCCGACAACATGTTGGTAGTCTGGTACATAAACAAGCAAGGCGGAACCAGGTCCTACCCTCTTTGCCGAGAGGCCATGAGAGTGTGGCATTGGGCAATTTCTACCCAGCGTTTCCTAGTGGCAACGCACATTCCGGGGAAATCCAATGTGATTGCAGACAGGCTGAGCAGGACTCTCCTGTTGCCCCACGAGTGGTCCCTCAATGACAGGGTGGCTGCAAACATCTTTGCCAAGTGGGGCCTCCCTTGTTGCGACTTGTTCGCCAGCCCTCACAATGCAAAATGCAGGGAGTTCTTCACTCTGACTCCCTCTCAGGGGCAGATTCCCAGGGACGCTCTAGCTCACAGTTGGCCCCCCGGTCTACTTTACGCCTTCCCTCTGGTTCCCCTTCTCCTGAAGGTGATACAGAAGGCGATTTATCTAGGAAACGACATGATTTTGATCGCTTCACACTGGCCTCGTCAGGTTTGGTTCCCCTTCCTTCTGAGGTATGCGGTGGAGGGCCCATGGTTTCTGGACTTGGTGCCCGATCTGTTGACTCATCAGTTGGGACATTCTCACCCATCCCTCAGGTCCTTGAGGTTGGCCGCTTGGTTACTCCACTTCCAACCTTAGTCAGAGATAACTCTTTTTCTCCAGACATCATCCACATTTTGTCCTCTTTTCACAAACCTTCCACTATTAAACTGTATTCCAGCAAGTGGAAGAGGTTTGCTCTTTGGGCCCAGCAACGAGGTATAGATCCCCTTACCGCCCCAGTACCTCAGGTTTTAGAATTCCTGGCTTCTTTGTTTTATTTGGGCTCTTCAGTTTCCACAATTAAAGTCCAACTGGCGGCTATCTCTAATTTTCATGTCTCCTTTGAGCCTTCCTTAATGGCAAACAGGCTTTGCAAATCTTTCCTTAAAGGAGCGTGGCTCCTTCGGCCCCCAATAGCCCATCCTGTGCCCCCATGGGACCTGAATATGGTTCTAGCTTCTTTAACTGCCCGCCCCTTTGAACCAGCAGCTACTTGTGATATAAAATTCCTATCTTGGAAAACCGCCTTTTTGGTGGCAATAACCTCTGCCAAGCAGGTCTCAGAGCTTCAGGCTCTCTGTTCTAATCCTCCTTATTTGACCTTTCATAAAGACAGAGTGTCCCTCAAGTTAAATCCCTCTTTCTTGCCCAAGGTAGCAACCCCCTTATGCATTCAACAATCCTTGGAGCTCCCTGTGTTTTTTCCCAAATTCTCCAATAGCGCAGAATATATTTTCCATCAGTTGGATGTTCACAGACAACTGCGTTTTTATTTAAGTAGGACCAATCAGACATGAAAGTCAGATCAGCTGTTTGTGTCCTTTGCAGAAAATAGGTTGGGTCAACCGGTGGCTAAAACCACCATAGCCAAATGGATTAAAGATTGCATCTCCTTCATTTATTCACGGTCCAGCAAAGAGCTACCTTTCCCGGTCAGGGCTCATTCTACCAGGGCAATGGCTACTTCTGTAGCATTTCACTCCAAATTATCGATAGATGATATCTGTGCGGCCGCTACCTGGACTTCTCCACACACCTTCATTTCTCATTACAAGATAGATGTGGCTTCTCGGGGTAGAGCTTCCTTTGGTTCCACAGTTCTCAGGAGTGTTTTCCAATGAGCCACCCGGGATTTAGGTGCTAGGGACGCTGTCCCATCAGTTATGAATGTAGGCGAGATAGGATCCCATTACATCTTTTAGTTATGTACTTACCATAACCGGATGTATGGGATCCATCTCACATTCATCTCTCCTCCTTCCCCTTCCCATTGGATTTAGAGGGAATGTTGCTACTTACTGAGTTTTTCTCTTGAAGGACTTTAGTTTGTTACAGTTGCTGGTATGTCTCTGTGTCTGGATGTACGTATGAAAGCGAACAAACAAGATCTGGGGAAGCAGGCGTGGTGCATTCTGGGATAAGGGGTAGCCCAGCCAATTAGAGACTTTGTTCTACTATATAGTGGCCGAGTCGGAGCCGATGGATCGGCTCCGAACCCATCAGTTATGAATGTAGGCGAGATGGATCCCATACATCCAAAGTTATGGTAAGTACATAACTAAAAGTTTAGACTTCTGGCATTGAGTAGCATTACTCTTAGTTTCTTATCCCTTGTGATACCTATGGAGGTGGGTTTGTCTTTTGAGCCTTGCCTAAAAAAGGCACTATGGGGGTAGAAAGAGCCTTTGCCAATATCCAAAAGCCCAGGGGTGACAGGTGCAAGTCATCCCTAGCGAAGCATCGTGGCTTGTCGAGCATATCATCCCAGGCTGAAAGGCATTGGATCCCCTTTGAATGACACCAATACTTAAGCCAGTTGTTGAAATTGATCATCTTGTCTTCATATTGTGGCATCATTCTTGGTGAGGGTAAGATGCTACTCAAGGTCAGGGTCATACCGGCCTGGACTACATGCTCAAAGAGCTCCTCTATGTCTCTTTTCATGTAGTCCAGGGAGGTACATCTCAGGTCATTCACATCAGCATGGACAATGACTGAGCTATATTTGTACTTGCCTTGGAGTGACCAGAGTGCTTGTGTTATGTGGCGGATCCTAGCACCCGTCAGGCAGCTCACCGTGACCTTCTCCTTGTTCAGCCTGGTGAGCAGGACATCAGTGTGCCTGATGACAGAGTCACCTATTAAAAGTGTATCAGGTGTGTTGTTTAGCCTTAAGGGCTGTGACTGTTCGGCACACTGGCTTTGTGAGCTATGTGTTGCACGTGTTTTGTTTTGGGGTAGCGGTTGCTTGGGTGTCTGCTTTGGAGGTCTCTGCTGCTTAGGCAGATTTTTATTTAGAGCCTCAGTATGTTTTGTGTGTTTATGTGTTTGGTTTGCTGTCGTGGTAGGTCTATGTGAGACTGGAATTGTAGTGAGTGTGGTTTCCTTCTCCTCCTGACTGGTTACGCCAGTACTGAGTTGAGACAGCTTAGCCTCCAGTTTGGCTATATGGTTGCATCTCTCACATGTGTTGGAATTTGTTGGGAGGAGGAGAGGGTTGTCTGTGTACATGAGGCAGTTGTAACATTGCCTCAAGATTCCCAGATTCACCAGCTGGACAGGAGAGGAGATTGACAACTGACCTTTGGACATGCTAGAATAGTATTGGGAATTCCTTTATAATTGAAAAAAGGGCCAATGGGGAACAAGGTACTCAAGGGGAGTTTGTGAGGGTGTAGTGCTTTTCACTTTTTAGTGCTGACTTAGTGAGCAAGTGCCAGGTAACTTAAATGCAATGTGTTACAGATAACTTAAAATGCAAAAACGACAAACAGTAACTTTCTTTCAAGTGAAACAAGGAAATAAGTACAGTAAGCAATGCAGATATCACTAGGGATCCACAGAAGCACTGAAAAGCCACAATTTAGGTGAAATTAGCATTTCAGGGAAATAAGCAAACAAACAACAAGCATACAAACAAAGCTAGATTCAGCAGGCCTGGATCTAGTCTATGCTACAGCAAACAAGGTGTACCAATTTCAGTAAGAAACAGTTCAAATATGCAGGCACTATAAGCCTTTAACCAGAAATTCCCAACTCAGAAGGGCAGAGTCCAGCCTCTCCTCCCACAAGAGTGCAGACCACGAACCTTCTTAATGTAAAATACCTGGCCTAAAGCCCAAGTGCTTAAACCAGAACTAATAAAATTTTAGAATAACAGACACTGAGCCCTCAATCAACAGTTCCCAACTTAGAAGGATGCAAGTTACCTGTCCTGCCACCACAGTGCAGGCCACAAACCATCTTAATGTAAAATAACTGGTCTGAAGCCCAAGAGCTTAAAGTAAAAGGCGTAGAATGAGTTACACCAAGCAGTAATAAATACAACTGAGTACTTTTAAGATGACGCAAAAGCAAAATAAAGTAGGAAGAAACACAAATACAGTAAAAGCAGATAAATTTTTTTTTTTAAGTGGAAAGAGAGAAAGGAGTAGCAGAACCTAAGCTGATTGGCCTTCTCAAATGTTCTCCCTGTACTGGGTAGAATGAGGTAATGACACTAGACTGGGAGGAGGGTCCCAGATCAAATTTACACTAGGGGCGGGCAACTGCAAAGCCACCAACTATAAAAACACTATAACAACACGGAGGGAGGGTGGGAAACAAACTGCAGAAATGTTTCTCACACCTGAAAAGCAGCAGTGAGCCTTTAAATGAAAGTTTTAAACAGCTAAAGGAGCCTCTAGAAAAAAGAGTTTAACTGCAACAAGTTATTACAAACAAACAACCCAACAGATGCTTAATAAAAGTGGACAATTTCCAGTTAAGACCACACACACACAGTGAAACTAGCTAGAAAAATACACAGTACACAAAGTGCTATAAATAACAAAGAAATAAAGAACAAAATAAACAAAAAACAGGATACTTAATGTTATATATTATAGCTCCGAGTTTCCTCAGTGTCCTACCTTTGATCAAGCTCAGTGTGAAATGGCAGAACACTCACAAATGAACTTCTTAGGTAACAGAAAGTTGAAACCTGAGACCGTTTTTAAGAAAGAAATCTCAAAAGAACCAATGAGGTGCTTAGTCTAAGCTGTAGTCCAGGTGACCTCAGTCAGCCAATGACCTCAAACAATTCTTTCTCACTGAAATGCCTGAAGGCTGTGGCTAAAACGAGATGTCCCTGAATATGTGCTCAGACACACAGCCTCCACAAACACTGGGCCCAAATACAAGCCTAAATATGGAAATGCTACAAATATCCCCACTACTTAGAACAAACTGCAGAAATGTTTCTCACACCTGAAAAGCAGCAGTGAGCCTTTAAATGAAAGTTTTAAACAGCTAAAGGAGCCTCTAGAAAAAAGAGTTTAACTGCAACAAGTTATTACAAACAAACAACCCAACAGATGCTTAATAAAAGTGGACAATTTCCAGTTAATACCTCACACACAGTGAAACTAGCTAGAAAAATACACAGTACACAAAGTGGTATAAATAACAAAGAAATAAAGAACAAAATAAACAAAAAACAGGATACTTAATGTTATACATTACAGCTCCGAGTTTCCTCAGTGTCCTTCCTTCGATCAAGCTCAGCGTGAAATGGCAGAACACTCACAAATGAACTTCTTAGGTAACAGAAAGTTGAAACCTGAGACAGTTTTAAAGAAAGAAATCTCAAAAGAACCAATGAGGTGGTTAGTCTAAGCTGTAGTCCAGGTGACGTCAGTCAGCCAATGACCTCAAACAATTCTCTCACACTGAAATGCCTGATGGCTTTGGCTAAACCAAGATGTCCCTGAATATGTGCTCAGACACACAGCCTCCACAAACACTAAGCCCAAATATAAGCCTGAATATGGAAATGCTACAAATATCCCCACTACTTAGAACAAACTGCAGAAATGTTTCTCACACCTGAAAAGCAGCAGTGAGCCTTTAAATGAAAGTTTTAAACAGCTAAAGGAGCCTCTAGAAAAAAGAGTTTAACTGCAACAAGTTATTACAAACAAACAACCCAACAGATGCTTAATAAAAGTGGACAATTTCCAGTTAAGACCACACACACAGTGAAACTAGCTAGAAAAATACACAGTACACAAAGTGCTATAAATAACAAAGAAATAAAGAACAAAATAAACAAAAAACAGGATACTTAATGTTATATATTATAGCTCCGAGTTTCCTCAGTGTCCTACCTTTGATCAAGCTCAGTGTGAAATGGCAGAACACTCACAAATGAACTTCTTAGGTAACAGAAAGTTGAAACCTGAGACCGTTTTAAGACAGAAATCTCAAAAGAATCAATGAGGTGCTTAGTCTAAGCTGTAGTCCAGGTGACCTCAGTCAGCCAATGCCAGGTTTTCAAACCAAAGCCCAAATTTTGGCTAAAAACCCTACAAAATCCCAAAAAAACCCTGAAAAAATGCAAAATTCCCCACACTTAAACAAACTAAAATTTTTTACACTAAAAGCCGGGAAATTTAAAATGAAAGTTTTAAACACAAAACCTCTAAAAAAAGGGAATCCAAAAAGTTATACAAACAAAAAACCCAACAGTGAATAAAAGTACAATTTCCATTAACCCCCAAAAAATAAAACAAAAAAAACAGAACAAATGTAAAAATGAAAAAAAGAAAAATCCAGGTCTTTTTTAAATATTAAGCCCAGCCTCATGTTTTCCCTTGTAAAGGTTGAAAGGAAAAATAAAAGAATTTTTAAACAAAAGTTGCCTAGCAGTTTTTGGGAAAAAAATCTCAAAAAAACCAAATCTTTCTAACTGATCCGGTGCCTGTACCAATGCCTAAAAATTCTCCCACTAAACCTAGGCCCCAAAAAAGGGCCCTAAATTTGGAGACAAACCCCAAAAAAACCTGGGCCCAAAACCCCGAAAGGGTCTAAAAATACCCCACATTAAAACCCTAGAAATTTTTTACAGCTAAAAGCAGAGGAGTTTAAAATGAAAGTTTTAAA